>NW_027520448.1:0-57759 GCF_051991245.1 Festucalex cinctus
GGATGCCAAAATAAACTAAATACAGCAAAAGATTTGAGTGCACAACGTTTGGTTTAGGTTTGACAGCCATAATCACCTTTTTATTGCTTTAAATGCGTTTTTAGCGCATGATTGTACATTTGAGCTGAATGTGTCAAAATCTTAAAAATTAACAGGTGCCCAAGCAATTTCATGCTAGAATCATCATCCGGATGCCAAAATAAACTAAATACAGCAAAAGATTTGAGTGCACAACGTTTGGTTTAGATTTGACAGCCATAATCAGCAATTGTGTACATTTGAGGTGAATGTGTCAAAATCTTAAAAATTAACAGGTGCCCAAGCAATTTCATGCTAGAATCATCATCCGGATGCCAAAATAAACTAAATACAGCAAAAGATTTGAGTGCACAACGTTTGGTTTAGATTTGACAGCCATAATCACCTTTCTATTGCTTTAAATGCGTTTTTAGCGCATGATTGTACATTTGAGCTGAATGTGTCAAAATCTTAAAAATTAACAGATGCCCAAGCAATTTCATGCTAGAATCATCATCCGGATAACAAAATAAACTAAATACAGCAAAAGATTTGAGTGCACAACGTTTGGTTTAGATTTGACAGCCATAATCAGCAATTGTGTACATTTGAGCTGAATGTGTCAAAATCTTAAAAATTAACAGGTGCCCAAGCAATTTCATGCTAGAATCATCATCCGGATGCCAAAATAAACTAAATACAGCAAAAGATTTGAGTGCACAACGTTTGGTTTAGGTTTGACAGCCATAATCACATTTTTATTGCTTTAAATGCGTTTTTAGCGCATGATTGTACATTTGAGCTGAATGTGTCAAAATCTTAAAAATTAACAGGTGCCCAAGCAATTTCATGCTAGAATCATCATCCGGATGCCAAAATAAACTAAATACAGCAAAAGATTTGAGTGCACAACGTTTGGTTTAGATTTGACAGCCATAATCAGCAATTGTGTACATTTGAGCTGAATGTGTCAAAATCTTAAAAATTAACAGGTGCCCAAGCAATTTCATGCTAGAATCATCATCCGGATGCCAAAATAAACTAAATACAGCAAAAGATTTGAGTGCACAACGTTTGGTTTAGGTTTGACAGCCATAATCACCTTTCTATTGCTTTAAATGCGTTTTTAGCGCATGATTGTACATTTGAGCTGAATGTGTCAAAATCTTAAAAATTAACAGGTGCCCAAGCAATTTCATGCTAGAATCATCATCCGGATGCCAAAATAAACTAAATACAGCAAAAGATTTGAGTGCACAACGTTTGGTTTAGATTTGACAGCCATAATCACCTTTCTATTGCTTTAAATGCGTTTTTAGCGCATGATTGTACATTTGAGCTGAATGTGTCAAAATCTTAAAAATTAACAGGTGCCCAAGCAATTTCATGCTAGAATCATCATCCGGATGCCAAAATAAACTAAATACAGCAAAAGATTTGAGTGCACAACGTTTGGTTTAGATTTGACAGCCATAATCAGCAATTGTGTACATTTGAGCTGAATGTGTCAAAATCTTAAAAATTAACAGGTGCCCAAGCAATTTCATGCTAGAATCATCATCCGGATGCCAAAATAAACTAAATACAGCAAAAGATTTGAGTGCACAACGTTTGGTTTAGGTTTGACAGCCATAATCACCTTTTTATTGCTTTAAATGCGTTTTTAGCGCATGATTGTACATTTGAGCTGAATGTGTCAAAATCTTAAAAATTAACAGGTGCCCAAGCAATTTCATGCTAGAATCATCATCCGGATGCCAAAATAAACTAAATACAGCAAAAGATTTGAGTGCACAACGTTTGGTTTAGATTTGACAGCCATAATCAGCAATTGTGTACATTTGAGCTGAATGTGTCAAAATCTTAAACATTAACAGGTGCCCAAGCAATTTCATGCTAGAATCATCATCCGGATGCCAAAATAAACTAAATACAGCAAAAGATTTGAGTGCACAACGTTTGGTTTAGGTTTGACAGCCATAATCACCTTTTTATTGCTTTAAATGCGTTTTTAGCGCATGATTGTACATTTGAGCTGAATGTGTCAAAATCTTAAAAATTAAAAGGTGCCCAAGCAATTTCATGCTAGAATCATCATCCGGATGCCAAAATAAACTAAATACAGCAAAAGATTTGAGTGCACAACGTTTGGTTTAGATTTGACAGCCATAATCAGCAATCGTGTACATTTGAGCTGAATGTGTCAAAATCTTAAAAATTAACAGGTGCCCAAGCAATTTCATGCTAGAATCATCATCCGGATGCCAAAATAAACTAAATACAGCAAAAGATTTGAGTGCACAACGTTTGGTTTAGGTTTGACAGCCATAATCACCTTTTTATTGCTTTAAATGCGTTTTTAGCGCATGATTGTACATTTGAGCTGAATGTGTCAAAATCTTAAAAATTAACAGGTGCCCAAGCAATTTCATGCTAGAATCATCATCCGGATGCCAAAATAAACTAAATACAGCAAAAGATTTGAGTGCACAACGTTTGGTTTAGATTTGACAGCCATAATCAGCAATTGTGTACATTTGAGCTGAATGTGTCAAAATCTTAAAAATTAACAGGTGCCCAAGCAATTTCATGCTAGAATCATCATCCGGATGCCAAAATAAACTAAATACAGCAAAAGATTTGAGTGCACAACGTTTGGTTTAGGTTTGACAGCCATAATCACCTTTTTATTGCTTTAAATGCGTTTTTAGCGCATGATTGTACATTTGAGCTGAATGTGTCAAAATCTTAAAAATTAACAGGTGCCCAAGCAATTTCATGCTAGAATCATCATCCGGATGCCAAAATAAACTAAATACAGCAAAAGATTTGAGTGCACAACGTTTGGTTTAGATTTGACAGCCATAATCAGCAATTGTGTACATTTGAGCTGAATGTGTCAAAATCTTAAAAATTAACAGGTGCCCAAGCAATTTCATGCTAGAATCATCATCCGGATGCCAAAATAAACTAAATACAGCAAAAGATTTGAGTGCACAACGTTTGGTTTAGGTTTGACAGCCATAATCACCTTTTTATTGCTTTAAATGCGTTTTTAGCGCATGATTGTACATTTGAGCTGAATGTGTCAAAATCTTAAAAATTAACAGGTGCCCAAGCAATTTCATGCTAGAATCATCATCCGGATGCCAAAATAAACTAAATACAGCAAAAGATTTGAGTGCACAACGTTTGGTTTAGATTTGACAGCCATAATCAGCAATCGTGTACATTTGAGCTGAATGTGTCAAAATCTTAAAAATTAACAGGTGCCCAAGCAATTTCATGCTAGAATCATCATCCGGATGCCAAAATAAACTAAATACAGCAAAAGATTTGAGTGCACAACGTTTGGTTTAGGTTTGACAGCCATAATCACCTTTTTATTGCTTTAAATGCGTTTTTAGCGCATGATTGTACATTTGAGCTGAATGTGTCAAAATCTTAAAAATTAACAGGTGCCCAAGCAATTTCATGCTAGAATCATCATCCGGATGCCAAAATAAACTAAATACAGCAAAAGATTTGAGTGCACAACGTTTGGTTTAGATTTGACAGCCATAATCAGCAATTGTGTACATTTGAGCTGAATGTGTCAAAATCTTAAAAATTAACAGGTGCCCAAGCAATTTCATGCTAGAATCATCATCCGGATGCCAAAATAAACTAAATACAGCAAAAGATTTGAGTGCACAACGTTTGGTTTAGGTTTGACAGCCATAATCACCTTTTTATTGCTTTAAATGCGTTTTTAGCGCATGATTGTACATTTGAGCTGAATGTGTCAAAATCTTAAAAATTAACAGGTGCCCAAGCAATTTCATGCTAGAATCATCATCCGGATGCCAAAATAAACTAAATACAGCAAAAGATTTGAGTACACAACGTTTGGTTTAGATTTGACAGCCATAATCAGCAATTGTGTACATTTGAGCTGAATGTGTCAAAATCTTAAAAATTAACAGGTGCCCAAGCAATTTCATGCTAGAATCATCATCCGGATGCCAAAATAAACTAAATACAGCAAAAGATTTGAGTGCACAACGTTTGGTTTAGGTTTGACAGCCATAATCACCTTTTTATTGCTTTAAATGCGTTTTTAGCGCATGATTGTACATTTGAGCTGAATGTGTCAAAATCTTAAAAATTAACAGGTGCCCAAGCAATTTCATGCTAGAATCATCATCCGGATGCCAAAATAAACTAAATACAGCAAAAGATTTGAGTGCACAACGTTTGGTTTAGATTTGACAGCCATAATCAGCAATTGTGTACATTTGAGCTGAATGTGTCAAAATCTTAAAAATTAACAGGTGCCCAAGCAATTTCATGCTAGAATCATCATCCGGATGCCAAAATAAACTAAATACAGCAAAAGATTTGAGTGCACAACGTTTGGTTTAGGTTTGACAGCCATAATCACCTTTTTATTGCTTTAAATGCGTTTTTAGCGCATGATTGTACATTTGAGCTGAATGTGTCAAAATCTTAAAAATTAACAGGTGCCCAAGCAATTTCATGCTAGAATCATCATCCGGATGCCAAAATAAACTAAATACAGCAAAAGATTTGAGTGCACAACGTTTGGTTTAGATTTGACAGCCATAATCAGCAATTGTGTACATTTGAGCTGAATGTGTCAAAATCTTAAAAATTAACAGGTGCCCAAGCAATTTCATGCTAGAATCATCATCCGGATGCCAAAATAAACTAAATACAGCAAAAGATTTGAGTGCACAACGTTTGGTTTAGGTTTGACAGCCATAATCACCTTTTTATTGCTTTAAATGCGTTTTTAGCGCATGATTGTACATTTGAGCTGAATGTGTCAAAATCTTAAAAATTAACAGGTGCCCAAGCAATTTCATGCTAGAATCATCATCCGGATGCCAAAATAAACTAAATACAGCAAAAGATTTGAGTGCACAACGTTTGGTTTAGGTTTGACAGCCATAATCACCTTTTTATTGCTTTAAATGCGTTTTTAGCGCATGATTGTACATTTGAGCTGAATGTGTCAAAATCTTAAAAATTAACAGGTGCCCAAGCAATTTCATGCTAGAATCATCATCCGGATGCCAAAATAAACTAAATACAGCAAAAGATTTGAGTGCACAACGTTTGGTTTAGATTTGACAGCCATAATCAGCAATTGTGTACATTTGAGGTGAATGTGTCAAAATCTTAAAAATTAACAGGTGCCCAAGCAATTTCATGCTAGAATCATCATCCGGATGCCAAAATAAACTAAATACAGCAAAAGATTTGAGTGCACAACGTTTGGTTTAGGTTTGACAGCCATAATCACCTTTTTATTGCTTTAAATGCGTTTTTAGCGCATGATTGTACATTTGAGCTGAATGTGTCAAAATCTTAAAAATTAACAGGTGCCCAAGCAATTTCATGCTAGAATCATCATCCGGATGCCAAAATAAACTAAATACAGCAAAAGATTTGAGTGCACAACGTTTGGTTTAGATTTGACAGCCATAATCAGCAATTGTGTACATTTGAGCTGAATGTGTCAAAATCTTAAAAATTAACAGGTGCCCAAGCAATTTCATGCTAGAATCATCATCCGGATGCCAAAATAAACTAAATACAGCAAAAGATTTGAGTGCACAACGTTTGGTTTAGGTTTGACAGCCATAATCACCTTTTTATTGCTTTAAATGCGTTTTTAGCGCATGATTGTACATTTGAGCTGAATGTGTCAAAATCTTAAAAATTAACAGGTGCCCAAGCAATTTCATGCTAGAATCATCATCCGGATGCCAAAATAAACTAAATACAGCAAAAGATTTGAGTGCACAACGTTTGGTTTAGATTTGACAGCCATAATCAGCAATTGTGTACATTTGAGGTGAATGTGTCAAAATCTTAAAAATTAACAGGTGCCCAAGCAATTTCATGCTAGAATCATCATCCGGATGCCAAAATAAACTAAATACAGCAAAAGATTTGAGTGCACAACGTTTGGTTTAGATTTGACAGCCATAATCACCTTTCTATTGCTTTAAATGCGTTTTTAGCGCATGATTGTACATTTGAGCTGAATGTGTCAAAATCTTAAAAATTAACAGATGCCCAAGCAATTTCATGCTAGAATCATCATCCGGATGCCAAAATAAACTAAATACAGCAAAAGATTTGAGTGCACAACGTTTGGTTTAGATTTGACAGCCATAATCAGCAATTGTGTACATTTGAGCTGAATGTGTCAAAATCTTAAAAATTAACAGGTGCCCAAGCAATTTCATGCTAGAATCATCATCCGGATGCCAAAATAAACTAAATACAGCAAAAGATTTGAGTGCACAACGTTTGGTTTAGGTTTGACAGCCATAATCACATTTTTATTGCTTTAAATGCGTTTTTAGCGCATGATTGTACATTTGAGCTGAATGTGTCAAAATCTTAAAAATTAACAGGTGCCCAAGCAATTTCATGCTAGAATCATCATCCGGATGCCAAAATAAACTAAATACAGCAAAAGATTTGAGTGCACAACGTTTGGTTTAGATTTGACAGCCATAATCAGCAATTGTGTACATTTGAGCTGAATGTGTCAAAATCTTAAAAATTAACAGGTGCCCAAGCAATTTCATGCTAGAATCATCATCCGGATGCCAAAATAAACTAAATACAGCAAAAGATTTGAGTGCACAACGTTTGGTTTAGGTTTGACAGCCATAATCACCTTTTTATTGCTTTAAATGCGTTTTTAGCGCATGATTGTACATTTGAGCTGAATGTGTCAAAATCTTAAAAATTAACAGGTGCCCAAGCAATTTCATGCTAGAATCATCATCCGGATGCCAAAATAAACTAAATACAGCAAAAGATTTGAGTGCACAACGTTTGGTTTAGATTTGACAGCCATAATCAGCAATTGTGTACATTTGAGCTGAATGTGTCAAAATCTTAAACATTAACAGGTGCCCAAGCAATTTCATGCTAGAATCATCATCCGGATGCCAAAATAAACTAAATACAGCAAAAGATTTGAGTGCACAACGTTTGGTTTAGGTTTGACAGCCATAATCACCTTTTTATTGCTTTAAATGCGTTTTTAGCGCATGATTGTACATTTGAGCTGAATGTGTCAAAATCTTAAAAATTAACAGGTGCCCAAGCAATTTCATGCTAGAATCATCATCCGGATGCCAAAATAAACTAAATACAGCAAAAGATTTGAGTGCACAACGTTTGGTTTAGATTTGACAGCCATAATCAGCAATCGTGTACATTTGAGCTGAATGTGTCAAAATCTTAAAAATTAACAGGTGCCCAAGCAATTTCATGCTAGAATCATCATCCGGATGCCAAAATAAACTAAATACAGCAAAAGATTTGAGTGCACAACGTTTGGTTTAGGTTTGACAGCCATAATCACCTTTTTATTGCTTTAAATGCGTTTTTAGCGCATGATTGTACATTTGAGCTGAATGTGTCAAAATCTTAAAAATTAACAGGTGCCCAAGCAATTTCATGCTAGAATCATCATCCGGATGCCAAAATAAACTAAATACAGCAAAAGATTTGAGTGCACAACGTTTGGTTTAGATTTGACAGCCATAATCAGCAATTGTGTACATTTGAGCTGAATGTGTCAAAATCTTAAAAATTAACAGGTGCCCAAGCAATTTCATGCTAGAATCATCATCCGGATGCCAAAATAAACTAAATACAGCAAAAGATTTGAGTGCACAACGTTTGGTTTAGGTTTGACAGCCATAATCACCTTTTTATTGCTTTAAATGCGTTTTTAGCGCATGATTGTACATTTGAGCTGAATGTGTCAAAATCTTAAAAATTAACAGGTGCCCAAGCAATTTCATGCTAGAATCATCATCCGGATGCCAAAATAAACTAAATACAGCAAAAGATTTGAGTGCACAACGTTTGGTTTAGATTTGACAGCCATAATCAGCAATTGTGTACATTTGAGCTGAATGTGTCAAAATCTTAAAAATTAACAGGTGCCCAAGCAATTTCATGCTAGAATCATCATCCGGATGCCAAAATAAACTAAATACAGCAAAAGATTTGAGTGCACAACGTTTGGTTTAGGTTTGACAGCCATAATCACCTTTTTATTGCTTTAAATGCGTTTTTAGCGCATGATTGTACATTTGAGCTGAATGTGTCAAAATCTTAAAAATTAACAGGTGCCCAAGCAATTTCATGCTAGAATCATCATCCGGATGCCAAAATAAACTAAATACAGCAA
The DNA here is from genome assembly GCF_051991245.1 of Festucalex cinctus. Lineage (NCBI taxonomy): Eukaryota > Metazoa > Chordata > Actinopteri > Syngnathiformes > Syngnathidae > Festucalex > Festucalex cinctus. The sequence continues at coordinate 8,252 of NW_027520448.1, forward strand.
AAGATTTGAGTGCACAACGTTTGGTTTAGATTTGACAGCCATAATCAGCAATTGTGTACATTTGAGCTGAATGTGTCAAAATCTTAAAAATTAACAGGTGCCCAAGCAATTTCATGCTAGAATCATCATCCGGATGCCAAAATAAACTAAATACAGCAAAAGATTTGAGTGCACAACGTTTGGTTTAGGTTTGACAGCCATAATCACCTTTTTATTGCTTTAAATGCGTTTTTAGCGCATGATTGTACATTTGAGCTGAATGTGTCAAAATCTTAAAAATTAACAGGTGCCCAAGCAATTTCATGCTAGAATCATCATCCGGATGCCAAAATAAACTAAATACAGCAAAAGATTTGAGTGCACAACGTTTGGTTTAGATTTGACAGCCATAATCAGCAATTGTGTACATTTGAGCTGAATGTGTCAAAATCTTAAAAATTAACAGGTGCCCAAGCAATTTCATGCTAGAATCATCATCCGGATGCCAAAATAAACTAAATACAGCAAAAGATTTGAGTGCACAACGTTTGGTTTAGGTTTGACAGCCATAATCACCTTTTTATTGCTTTAAATGCGTTTTTAGCGCATGATTGTACATTTGAGCTGAATGTGTCAAAATCTTAAAAATTAACAGGTGCCCAAGCAATTTCATGCTAGAATCATCATCCGGATGCCAAAATAAACTAAATACAGCAAAAGATTTGAGTGCACAACGTTTGGTTTAGATTTGACAGCCATAATCAGCAATTGTGTACATTTGAGCTGAATGTGTCAAAATCTTAAAAATTAACAGGTGCCCAAGCAATTTCATGCTAGAATCATCATCCGGATGCCAAAATAAACTAAATACAGCAAAAGATTTGAGTGCACAACGTTTGGTTTAGGTTTGACAGCCATAATCACCTTTTTATTGCTTTAAATGCGTTTTTAGCGCATGATTGTACATTTGAGCTGAATGTGTCAAAATCTTAAAAATTAACAGGTGCCCAAGCAATTTCATGCTAGAATCATCATCCGGATGCCAAAATAAACTAAATACAGCAAAAGATTTGAGTGCACAACGTTTGGTTTAGATTTGACAGCCATAATCAGCAATTGTGTACATTTGAGGTGAATGTGTCAAAATCTTAAAAATTAACAGGTGCCCAAGCAATTTCATGCTAGAATCATCATCCGGATGCCAAAATAAACTAAATACAGCAAAAGATTTGAGTGCACAACGTTTGGTTTAGGTTTGACAGCCATAATCACCTTTTTATTGCTTTAAATGCGTTTTTAGCGCATGATTGTACATTTGAGCTGAATGTGTCAAAATCTTAAAAATTAACAGGTGCCCAAGCAATTTCATGCTAGAATCATCATCCGGATGCCAAAATAAACTAAATACAGCAAAAGATTTGAGTGCACAACGTTTGGTTTAGATTTGACAGCCATAATCAGCAATTGTGTACATTTGAGCTGAATGTGTCAAAATCTTAAAAATTAACAGGTGCCCAAGCAATTTCATGCTAGAATCATCATCCGGATGCCAAAATAAACTAAATACAGCAAAAGATTTGAGTGCACAACGTTTGGTTTAGGTTTGACAGCCATAATCACCTTTTTATTGCTTTAAATGCGTTTTTAGCGCATGATTGTACATTTGAGCTGAATGTGTCAAAATCTTAAAAATTAACAGGTGCCCAAGCAATTTCATGCTAGAATCATCATCCGGATGCCAAAATAAACTAAATACAGCAAAAGATTTGAGTGCACAACGTTTGGTTTAGATTTGACAGCCATAATCAGCAATTGTGTACATTTGAGGTGAATGTGTCAAAATCTTAAAAATTAACAGGTGCCCAAGCAATTTCATGCTAGAATCATCATCCGGATGCCAAAATAAACTAAATACAGCAAAAGATTTGAGTGCACAACGTTTGGTTTAGATTTGACAGCCATAATCACCTTTCTATTGCTTTAAATGCGTTTTTAGCGCATGATTGTACATTTGAGCTGAATGTGTCAAAATCTTAAAAATTAACAGATGCCCAAGCAATTTCATGCTAGAATCATCATCCGGATAACAAAATAAACTAAATACAGCAAAAGATTTGAGTGCACAACGTTTGGTTTAGATTTGACAGCCATAATCAGCAATTGTGTACATTTGAGCTGAATGTGTCAAAATCTTAAAAATTAACAGGTGCCCAAGCAATTTCATGCTAGAATCATCATCCGGATGCCAAAATAAACTAAATACAGCAAAAGATTTGAGTGCACAACGTTTGGTTTAGGTTTGACAGCCATAATCACATTTTTATTGCTTTAAATGCGTTTTTAGCGCATGATTGTACATTTGAGCTGAATGTGTCAAAATCTTAAAAATTAACAGGTGCCCAAGCAATTTCATGCTAGAATCATCATCCGGATGCCAAAATAAACTAAATACAGCAAAAGATTTGAGTGCACAACGTTTGGTTTAGATTTGACAGCCATAATCAGCAATTGTGTACATTTGAGCTGAATGTGTCAAAATCTTAAAAATTAACAGGTGCCCAAGCAATTTCATGCTAGAATCATCATCCGGATGCCAAAATAAACTAAATACAGCAAAAGATTTGAGTGCACAACGTTTGGTTTAGGTTTGACAGCCATAATCACCTTTCTATTGCTTTAAATGCGTTTTTAGCGCATGATTGTACATTTGAGCTGAATGTGTCAAAATCTTAAAAATTAACAGGTGCCCAAGCAATTTCATGCTAGAATCATCATCCGGATGCCAAAATAAACTAAATACAGCAAAAGATTTGAGTGCACAACGTTTGGTTTAGATTTGACAGCCATAATCACCTTTCTATTGCTTTAAATGCGTTTTTAGCGCATGATTGTACATTTGAGCTGAATGTGTCAAAATCTTAAAAATTAACAGGTGCCCAAGCAATTTCATGCTAGAATCATCATCCGGATGCCAAAATAAACTAAATACAGCAAAAGATTTGAGTGCACAACGTTTGGTTTAGATTTGACAGCCATAATCAGCAATTGTGTACATTTGAGCTGAATGTGTCAAAATCTTAAAAATTAACAGGTGCCCAAGCAATTTCATGCTAGAATCATCATCCGGATGCCAAAATAAACTAAATACAGCAAAAGATTTGAGTGCACAACGTTTGGTTTAGGTTTGACAGCCATAATCACCTTTTTATTGCTTTAAATGCGTTTTTAGCGCATGATTGTACATTTGAGCTGAATGTGTCAAAATCTTAAAAATTAACAGGTGCCCAAGCAATTTCATGCTAGAATCATCATCCGGATGCCAAAATAAACTAAATACAGCAAAAGATTTGAGTGCACAACGTTTGGTTTAGATTTGACAGCCATAATCAGCAATTGTGTACATTTGAACTGAATGTGTCAAAATCTTAAACATTAACAGGTGCCCAAGCAATTTCATGCTAGAATCATCATCCGGATGCCAAAATAAACTAAATACAGCAAAAGATTTGAGTGCACAACGTTTGGTTTAGGTTTGACAGCCATAATCACCTTTTTATTGCTTTAAATGCGTTTTTAGCGCATGATTGTACATTTGAGCTGAATGTGTCAAAATCTTAAAAATTAACAGGTGCCCAAGCAATTTCATGCTAGAATCATCATCCGGATGCCAAAATAAACTAAATACAGCAAAAGATTTGAGTGCACAACGTTTGGTTTAGATTTGACAGCCATAATCAGCAATCGTGTACATTTGAGCTGAATGTGTCAAAATCTTAAAAATTAACAGGTGCCCAAGCAATTTCATGCTAGAATCATCATCCGGATGCCAAAATAAACTAAATACAGCAAAAGATTTGAGTGCACAACGTTTGGTTTAGGTTTGACAGCCATAATCACCTTTTTATTGCTTTAAATGCGTTTTTAGCGCATGATTGTACATTTGAGCTGAATGTGTCAAAATCTTAAAAATTAACAGGTGCCCAAGCAATTTCATGCTAGAATCATCATCCGGATGCCAAAATAAACTAAATACAGCAAAAGATTTGAGTGCACAACGTTTGGTTTAGATTTGACAGCCATAATCAGCAATTGTGTACATTTGAGCTGAATGTGTCAAAATCTTAAAAATTAACAGGTGCCCAAGCAATTTCATGCTAGAATCATCATCCGGATGCCAAAATAAACTAAATACAGCAAAAGATTTGAGTGCACAACGTTTGGTTTAGGTTTGACAGCCATAATCACCTTTTTATTGCTTTAAATGCGTTTTTAGCGCATGATTGTACATTTGAGCTGAATGTGTCAAAATCTTAAAAATTAACAGGTGCCCAAGCAATTTCATGCTAGAATCATCATCCGGATGCCAAAATAAACTAAATACAGCAAAAGATTTGAGTGCACAACGTTTGGTTTAGATTTGACAGCCATAATCAGCAATTGTGTACATTTGAGCTGAATGTGTCAAAATCTTAAAAATTAACAGGTGCCCAAGCAATTTCATGCTAGAATCATCATCCGGATGCCAAAATAAACTAAATACAGCAAAAGATTTGAGTGCACAACGTTTGGTTTAGGTTTGACAGCCATAATCACCTTTTTATTGCTTTAAATGCGTTTTTAGCGCATGATTGTACATTTGAGCTGAATGTGTCAAAATCTTAAAAATTAACAGGTGCCCAAGCAATTTCATGCTAGAATCATCATCCGGATGCCAAAATAAACTAAATACAGCAAAAGATTTGAGTGCACAACGTTTGGTTTAGATTTGACAGCCATAATCAGCAATTGTGTACATTTGAGCTGAATGTGTCAAAATCTTAAAAATTAACAGGTGCCCAAGCAATTTCATGCTAGAATCATCATCCGGATGCCAAAATAAACTAAATACAGCAAAAGATTTGAGTGCACAACGTTTGGTTTAGGTTTGACAGCCATAATCACCTTTTTATTGCTTTAAATGCGTTTTTAGCGCATGATTGTACATTTGAGCTGAATGTGTCAAAATCTTAAAAATTAACAGGTGCCCAAGCAATTTCATGCTAGAATCATCATCCGGATGCCAAAATAAACTAAATACAGCAAAAGATTTGAGTGCACAACGTTTGGTTTAGATTTGACAGCCATAATCAGCAATTGTGTACATTTGAGGTGAATGTGTCAAAATCTTAAAAATTAACAGGTGCCCAAGCAATTTCATGCTAGAATCATCATCCGGATGCCAAAATAAACTAAATACAGCAAAAGATTTGAGTGCACAACGTTTGGTTTAGGTTTGACAGCCATAATCACCTTTTTATTGCTTTAAATGCGTTTTTAGCGCATGATTGTACATTTGAGCTGAATGTGTCAAAATCTTAAAAATTAACAGGTGCCCAAGCAATTTCATGCTAGAATCATCATCCGGATGCCAAAATAAACTAAATACAGCAAAAGATTTGAGTGCACAACGTTTGGTTTAGATTTGACAGCCATAATCAGCAATTGTGTACATTTGAGCTGAATGTGTCAAAATCTTAAAAATTAACAGGTGCCCAAGCAATTTCATGCTAGAATCATCATCCGGATGCCAAAATAAACTAAATACAGCAAAAGATTTGAGTGCACAACGTTTGGTTTAGATTTGACAGCCATAATCAGCAATTGTGTACATTTGAGCTGAATGTGTCAAAATCTTAAAAATTAACAGGTGCCCAAGCAATTTCATGCTAGAATCATCATCCGGATGCCAAAATAAACTAAATACAGCAAAAGATTTGAGTGCACAACGTTTGGTTTAGGTTTGACAGCCATAATCACCTTTTTATTGCTTTAAATGCGTTTTTAGCGCATGATTGTACATTTGAGCTGAATGTGTCAAAATCTTAAAAATTAACAGGTGCCCAAGCAATTTCATGCTAGAATCATCATCCGGATGCCAAAATAAACTAAATACAGCAAAAGATTTGAGTGCACAACGTTTGGTTTAGATTTGACAGCCATAATAAGCAATTGTGTACATTTGAGGTGAATGTGTCAAAATCTTAAAAATTAACAGGTGCCCAAGCAATTTCATGCTAGAATCATCATCCGGATGCCAAAATAAACTAAATACAGCAAAAGATTTGAGTGCACAACGTTTGGTTTAGATTTGACAGCCATAATCACCTTTCTATTGCTTTAAATGCGTTTTTAGCGTATGATTGTACATTTGAGCTGAATGTGTCAAAATCTTAAAAATTAACAGGTGCCCAAGCAATTTCATGCTAGAATCATCATCCGGATGCCAAAATAAACTAAATACAGCAAAAGATTTGAGTGCACAACGTTTGGTTTAGATTTGACAGCCATAATCAGCAATTGTGTACATTTGAGCTGAATGTGTCAAAATCTTAAAAATTAACAGGTGCCCAAGCAATTTCATGCTAGAATCATCATCCGGATGCCAAAATAAACTAAATACAGCAAAAGATTTGAGTGCACAACGTTTGGTTTAGGTTTGACAGCCATAATCACATTTTTATTGCTTTAAATGCGTTTTTAGCGCATGATTGTACATTTGAGCTGAATGTGTCAAAATCTTAAAAATTAACAGGTGCCCAAGCAATTTCATGCTAGAATCATCATCCGGATGCCAAAATAAACTAAATACAGCAAAAGATTTGAGTGCACAACGTTTGGTTTAGATTTGACAGCCATAATCAGCAATTGTGTACATTTGAGCTGAATGTGTCAAAATCTTAAAAATTAACAGGTGCCCAAGCAATTTCATGCTAGAATCATCATCCGGATGCCAAAATAAACTAAATACAGCAAAAGATTTGAGTGCACAACGTTTGGTTTAGGTTTGACAGCCATAATCACCTTTCTATTGCTTTAAATGCGTTTTTAGCGCATGATTGTACATTTGAGCTGAATGTGTCAAAATCTTAAAAATTAACAGGTGCCCAAGCAATTTCATGCTAGAATCATCATCCGGATGCCAAAATAAACTAAATACAGCAAAAGATTTGAGTGCACAACGTTTGGTTTAGATTTGACAGCCATAATCACCTTTCTATTGCTTTAAATGCGTTTTTAGCGCATGATTGTACATTTGAGCTGAATGTGTCAAAATCTTAAAAATTAACAGGTGCCCAAGCAATTTCATGCTAGAATCATCATCCGGATGCCAAAATAAACTAAATACAGCAAAAGATTTGAGTGCACAACGTTTGGTTTAGATTTGACAGCCATAATCAGCAATTGTGTACATTTGAGCTGAATGTGTCAAAATCTTAAAAATTAACAGGTGCCCAAGCAATTTCATGCTAGAATCATCATCCGGATGCCAAAATAAACTAAATACAGCAAACGATTTGAGTGCACAACGTTTGGTTTAGGTTTGACAGCCATAATCACCTTTTTATTGCTTTAAATGCGTTTTTAGCGCATGATTGTACATTTGAGCTGAATGTGTCAAAATCTTAAAAATTAACAGGTGCCCAAGCAATTTCATGCTAGAATCATCATCCGGATGCCAAAATAAACTAAATACAGCAAAAGATTTGAGTGCACAACGTTTGGTTTAGATTTGACAGCCATAATCAGCAATTGTGTACATTTGAGCTGAATGTGTCAAAATCTTAAACATTAACAGGTGCCCAAGCAATTTCATGCTAGAATCATCATCCGGATGCCAAAATAAACTAAATACAGCAAAAGATTTGAGTGCACAACGTTTGGTTTAGGTTTGACAGCCATAATCACCTTTTTATTGCTTTAAATGCGTTTTTAGCGCATGATTGTACATTTGAGCTGAATGTGTCAAAATCTTAAAAATTAACAGGTGCCCAAGCAATTTCATGCTAGAATCATCATCCGGATGCCAAAATAAACTAAATACAGCAAAAGATTTGAGTGCACAACGTTTGGTTTAGATTTGACAGCCATAATCAGCAATCGTGTACATTTGAGCTGAATGTGTCAAAATCTTAAAAATTAACAGGTGCCCAAGCAATTTCATGCTAGAATCATCATCCGGATGCCAAAATAAACTAAATACAGCAAAAGATTTGAGTGCACAACGTTTGGTTTAGATTTGACAGCCATAATCAGCAATTGTGTACATTTGAGCTGAATGTGTCAAAATCTTAAAAATTAACAGGTGCCCAAGCAATTTCATGCTAGAATCATCATCCGGATGCCAAAATAAACTAAATACAGCAAAAGATTTGAGTGCACAACGTTTGGTTTAGGTTTGACAGCCATAATCACCTTTTTATTGCTTTAAATGCGTTTTTAGCGCATGATTGTACATTTGAGCTGAATGTGTCAAAATCTTAAAAATTAACAGGTGCCCAAGCAATTTCATGCTAGAATCATCATCCGGATGCCAAAATAAACTAAATACAGCAAAAGATTTGAGTGCACAACGTTTGGTTTAGATTTGACAGCCATAATCAGCAATTGTGTACATTTGAGCTGAATGTGTCAAAATCTTAAAAATTAACAGGTGCCCAAGCAATTTCATGCTAGAATCATCATCCGGATGCCAAAATAAACTAAATACAGCAAAAGATTTGAGTGCACAACGTTTGGTTTAGGTTTGACAGCCATAATCACCTTTTTATTGCTTTAAATGCGTTTTTAGCGCATGATTGTACATTTGAGCTGAATGTGTCAAAATCTTAAAAATTAACAGGTGCCCAAGCAATTTCATGCTAGAATCATCATCCGGATGCCAAAATAAACTAAATACAGCAAAAGATTTGAGTGCACAACGTTTGGTTTAGATTTGACAGCCATAATCAGCAATTGTGTACATTTGAGCTGAATGTGTCAAAATCTTAAAAATTAACAGGTGCCCAAGCAATTTCATGCTAGAATCATCATCCGGATGCCAAAATAAACTAAATACAGCAAAAGATTTGAGTGCACAACGTTTGGTTTAGGTTTGACAGCCATAATCACCTTTTTATTGCTTTAAATGCGTTTTTAGCGCATGATTGTACATTTGAGCTGAATGTGTCAAAATCTTAAAAATTAACAGGTGCCCAAGCAATTTCATGCTAGAATCATCATCCGGATGCCAAAATAAACTAAATACAGCAAAAGATTTGAGTGCACAACGTTTGGTTTAGATTTGACAGCCATAATCAGCAATTGTGTACATTTGAGCTGAATGTGTCAAAATCTTAAAAATTAACAGGTGCCCAAGCAATTTCATGCTAGAATCATCATCCGGATGCCAAAATAAACTAAATACAGCAAAAGATTTGAGTGCACAACGTTTGGTTTAGGTTTGACAGCCATAATCACCTTTTTATTGCTTTAAATGCGTTTTTAGCGCATGATTGTACATTTGAGCTGAATGTGTCAAAATCTTAAAAATTAACAGGTGCCCAAGCAATTTCATGCTAGAATCATCATCCGGATGCCAAAATAAACTAAATACAGCAAAAGATTTGAGTGCACAACGTTTGGTTTAGATTTGACAGCCATAATCAGCAATTGTGTACATTTGAGCTGAATGTGTCAAAATCTTAAAAATTAACAGGTGCCCAAGCAATTTCATGCTAGAATCATCATCCGGATGCCAAAATAAACTAAATACAGCAAAAGATTTGAGTGCACAACGTTTGGTTTAGGTTTGACAGCCATAATCACCTTTTTATTGCTTTAAATGCGTTTTTAGCGCATGATTGTACATTTGAGCTGAATGTGTCAAAATCTTAAAAATTAACAGGTGCCCAAGCAATTTCATGCTAGAATCATCATCCGGATGCCAAAATAAACTAAATACAGCAAAAGATTTGAGTGCACAACGTTTGGTTTAGGTTTGACAGCCATAATCACCTTTTTATTGCTTTAAATGCGTTTTTAGCGCATGATTGTACATTTGAGCTGAATGTGTCAAAATCTTAAAAATTAACAGGTGCCCAAGCAATTTCATGCTAGAATCATCATCCGGATGCCAAAATAAACTAAATACAGCAAAAGATTTGAGGGCACAACGTTTGGTTTAGATTTGACAGCCATAATCAGCAATTGTGTACATTTGAGCTGAATGTGTCAAAATCTTAAAAATTAACAGGTGCCCAAGCAATTTCATGCTAGAATCATCATCCGGATGCCAAAATAAACTAAATACAGCAAAAGATTTGAGTGCACAACGTTTGGTTTAGGTTTGACAGCCATAATCACCTTTCTATTGCTTTAAATGCGTTTTTAGCGCATGATTGTACATTTGAGCTGAATGTGTCAAAATCTTAAAAATTAACAGGTGCCCAAGCAATTTCATGCTAGAATCATCATCCGGATGCCAAAATAAACTAAATACAGCAAAAGATTTGAGTGCACAACGTTTGGTTTAGATTTGACAGCCATAATCACCTTTCTATTGCTTTAAATGCGTTTTTAGCGCATGATTGTACATTTGAGCTGAATGTGTCAAAATCTTAAAAATTAACAGGTGCCCAAGCAATTTCATGCTAGAATCATCATCCGGATGCCAAAATAAACTAAATACAGCAAAAGATTTGAGTGCACAACGTTTGGTTTAGATTTGACAGCCATAATCAGCAATTGTGTACATTTGAGCTGAATGTGTCAAAATCTTAAAAATTAACAGGTGCCCAAGCAATTTCATGCTAGAATCATCATCCGGATGCCAAAATAAACTAAATACAGCAAAAGATTTGAGTGCACAACGTTTGGTTTAGGTTTGACAGCCATAATCACCTTTTTATTGCTTTAAATGCGTTTTTAGCGCATGATTGTACATTTGAGCTGAATGTGTCAAAATCTTAAAAATTAACAGGTGCCCAAGCAATTTCATGCTAGAATCATCATCCGGATGCCAAAATAAACTAAATACAGCAAAAGATTTGAGTGCACAACGTTTGGTTTAGATTTGACAGCCATAATCAGCAATTGTGTACATTTGAGCTGAATGTGTCAAAATCTTAAACATTAACAGGTGCCCAAGCAATTTCATGCTAGAATCATCATCCGGATGCCAAAATAAACTAAATACAGCAAAAGATTTGAGTGCACAACGTTTGGTTTAGGTTTGACAGCCATAATCACCTTTTTATTGCTTTAAATGCGTTTTTAGCGCATGATTGTACATTTGAGCTGAATGTGTCAAAATCTTAAAAATTAACAGGTGCCCAAGCAATTTCATGCTAGAATCATCATCCGGATGCCAAAATAAACTAAATACAGCAAAAGATTTGAGTGCACAACGTTTGGTTTAGATTTGACAGCCATAATCAGCAATCGTGTACATTTGAGCTGAATGTGTCAAAATCTTAAAAATTAACAGGTGCCCAAGCAATTTCATGCTAGAATCATCATCCGGATGCCAAAATAAACTAAATACAGCAAAAGATTTGAGTGCACAACGTTTGGTTTAGATTTGACAGCCATAATCAGCAATTGTGTACATTTGAGCTGAATGTGTCAAAATCTTAAAAATTAACAGGTGCCCAAGCAATTTCATGCTAGAATCATCATCCGGATGCCAAAATAAACTAAATACAGCAAAAGATTTGAGTGCACAACGTTTGGTTTAGGTTTGACAGCCATAATCACCTTTTTATTGCTTTAAATGCGTTTTTAGCGCATGATTGTACATTTGAGCTGAATGTGTCAAAATCTTAAAAATTAACAGGTGCCCAAGCAATTTCATGCTAGAATCATCATCCGGATGCCAAAATAAACTAAATACAGCAAAAGATTTGAGTGCACAACGTTTGGTTTAGATTTGACAGCCATAATCAGCAATTGTGTACATTTGAGCTGAATGTGTCAAAATCTTAAAAATTAACAGGTGCCCAAGCAATTTCATGCTAGAATCATCATCCGGATGCCAAAATAAACTAAATACAGCAAAAGATTTGAGTGCACAACGTTTGGTTTAGGTTTGACAGCCATAATCACCTTTTTATTGCTTTAAATGCGTTTTTAGCGCATGATTGTACATTTGAGCTGAATGTGTCAAAATCTTAAAAATTAACAGGTGCCCAAGCAATTTCATGCTAGAATCATCATCCGGATGCCAAAATAAACTAAATACAGCAAAAGATTTGAGTGCACAACGTTTGGTTTAGATTTGACAGCCATAATCAGCAATTGTGTACATTTGAGCTGAATGTGTCAAAATCTTAAAAATTAACAGGTGCCCAAGCAATTTCATGCTAGAATCATCATCCGGATGCCAAAATAAACTAAATACAGCAAAAGATTTGAGTGCACAACGTTTGGTTTAGGTTTGACAGCCATAATCACCTTTTTATTGCTTTAAATGCGTTTTTAGCGCATGATTGTACATTTGAGCTGAATGTGTCAAAATCTTAAAAATTAACAGGTGCCCAAGCAATTTCATGCTAGAATCATCATCCGGATGCCAAAATAAACTAAATACAGCAAAAGATTTGAGTGCACAACGTTTGGTTTAGATTTGACAGCCATAATCAGCAATTGTGTACATTTGAGCTGAATGTGTCAAAATCTTAAAAATTAACAGGTGCCCAAGCAATTTCATGCTAGAATCATCATCCGGATGCCAAAATAAACTAAATACAGCAAAAGATTTGAGTGCACAACGTTTGGTTTAGGTTTGACAGCCATAATCACCTTTTTATTGCTTTAAATGCGTTTTTAGCGCATGATTGTACATTTGAGCTGAATGTGTCAAAATCTTAAAAATTAACAGGTGCCCAAGCAATTTCATGCTAGAATCATCATCCGGATGCCAAAATAAACTAAATACAGCAAAAGATTTGAGTGCACAACGTTTGGTTTAGATTTGACAGCCATAATCAGCAATTGTGTACATTTGAGCTGAATGTGTCAAAATCTTAAAAATTAACAGGTGCCCAAGCAATTTCATGCTAGAATCATCATCCGGATGCCAAAATAAACTAAATACAGCAAAAGATTTGAGTGCACAACGTTTGGTTTAGGTTTGACAGCCATAATCACCTTTTTATTGCTTTAAATGCGTTTTTAGCGCATGATTGTACATTTGAGCTGAATGTGTCAAAATCTTAAAAATTAACAGGTGCCCAAGCAATTTCATGCTAGAATCATCATCCGGATGCCAAAATAAACTAAATACAGCAAAAGATTTGAGTGCACAACGTTTGGTTTAGATTTGACAGCCATAATCAGCAATTGTGTACATTTGAGCTGAATGTGTCAAAATCTTAAAAATTAACAGGTGCCCAAGCAATTTCATGCTAGAATCATCATCCGGATGCCAAAATAAACTAAATACAGCAAAAGATTTGAGTGCACAACGTTTGGTTTAGGTTTGACAGCCATAATCACCTTTTTATTGCTTTAAATGCGTTTTTAGCGCATGATTGTACATTTGAGCTGAATGTGTCAAAATCTTAAAAATTAACAGGTGCCCAAGCAATTTCATGCTAGAATCATCATCCGGATGCCAAAATAAACTAAATACAGCAAAAGATTTGAGTGCACAACGTTTGGTTTAGATTTGACAGCCATAATCAGCAATTGTGTACATTTGAGCTGAATGTGTCAAAATCTTAAAAATTAACAGGTGCCCAAGCAATTTCATGCTAGAATCATCATCCGGATGCCAAAATAAACTAAATACAGCAAAAGATTTGAGTGCACAACGTTTGGTTTAGGTTTGACAGCCATAATCACCTTTTTATTGCTTTAAATGCGTTTTTAGCGCATGATTGTACATTTGAGCTGAATGTGTCAAAATCTTAAAAATTAACAGGTGCCCAAGCAATTTCATGCTAGAATCATCATCCGGATGCCAAAATAAACTAAATACAGCAAAAGATTTGAGTGCACAACGTTTGGTTTAGATTTGACAGCCATAATCAGCAATTGTGTACATTTGAGCTGAATGTGTCAAAATCTTAAAAATTAACAGGTGCCCAAGCAATTTCATGCTAGAATCATCATCCGGATGCCAAAATAAACTAAATACAGCAAAAGATTTGAGTGCACAACGTTTGGTTTAGGTTTGACAGCCATAATCACCTTTTTATTGCTTTAAATGCGTTTTTAGCGCATGATTGTACATTTGAGCTGAATGTGTCAAAATCTTAAAAATTAACAGGTGCCCAAGCAATTTCATGCTAGAATCATCATCCGGATGCCAAAATAAACTAAATACAGCAAAAGATTTGAGTGCACAACGTTTGGTTTAGATTTGACAGCCATAATCAGCAATTGTGTACATTTGAGCTGAATGTGTCAAAATCTTAAAAATTAACAGGTGCCCAAGCAATTTCATGCTAGAATCATCATCCGGATGCCAAAATAAACTAAATACAGCAAAAGATTTGAGTGCACAACGTTTGGTTTAGGTTTGAAAGCCATAATCACCTTTTTATTGCTTTAAATGCGTTTTTAGCGCATGATTGTACATTTGAGCTGAATGTGTCAAAATCTTAAACATTAACAGGTGCCCAAGCAATTTCATGCTAGAATCATCATCCGGATGCCAAAATAAACTAAATACAGCAAAAGATTTGAGTGCACAACGTTTGGTTTAGATTTGACAGCCATAATCAGCAATTGTGTACATTTGAGCTGAATGTGTCAAAATCTTAAAAATTAACAGGTGCCCAAGCAATTTCATGCTAGAATCATCATCCGGATGCCAAAATAAACTAAATACAGCAAAAGATTTGAGTGCACAACGTTTGGTTTAGGTTTGACAGCCATAATCACCTTTTTATTGCTTTAAATGCGTTTTTAGCGCATGATTGTACATTTGAGCTGAATGTGTCAAAATCTTAAAAATTAACAGGTGCCCAAGCAATTTCATGCTAGAATCATCATCCGGATGCCAAAATAAACTAAATACAGCAAAAGATTTGAGTGCACAACGTTTGGTTTAGATTTGACAGCCATAATCAGCAATTGTGTACATTTGAGCTGAATGTGTCAAAATCTTAAAAATTAACAGGTGCCCAAGCAATTTCATGCTAGAATCATCATCCGGATGCCAAAATAAACTAAATACAGCAAAAGATTTGAGTGCACAACGTTTGGTTTAGGTTTGACAGCCATAATCACCTTTTTATTGCTTTAAATGCGTTTTTAGCGCATGATTGTACATTTGAGCTGAATGTGTCAAAATCTTAAAAATTAACAGGTGCCCAAGCAATTTCATGCTAGAATCATCATCCGGATGCCAAAATAAACTAAATACAGCAAAAGATTTGAGTGCACAACGTTTGGTTTAGGTTTGACAGCCATAATCACCTTTTTATTGCTTTAAATGCGTTTTTAGCGCATGATTGTACATTTGAGCTGAATGTGTCAAAATCTTAAAAATTAACAGGTGCCCAAGCAATTTCATGCTAGAATCATCATCCGGATGCCAAAATAAACTAAATACAGCAAAAGATTTGAGGGCACAACGTTTGGTTTAGATTTGACAGCCATAATCAGCAATTGTGTACATTTGAGCTGAATGTGTCAAAATCTTAAAAATTAACAGGTGCCCAAGCAATTTCATGCTAGAATCATCATCCGGATGCCAAAATAAACTAAATACAGCAAAAGATTTGAGTGCACAACGTTTGGTTTAGGTTTGACAGCCATAATCACCTTTCTATTGCTTTAAATGCGTTTTTAGCGCATGATTGTACATTTGAGCTGAATGTGTCAAAATCTTAAAAATTAACAGGTGCCCAAGCAATTTCATGCTAGAATCATCATCCGGATGCCAAAATAAACTAAATACAGCAAAAGATTTGAGTGCACAACGTTTGGTTTAGATTTGACAGCCATAATCACCTTTCTATTGCTTTAAATGCGTTTTTAGCGCATGATTGTACATTTGAGCTGAATGTGTCAAAATCTTAAAAATTAACAGGTGCCCAAGCAATTTCATGCTAGAATCATCATCCGGATGCCAAAATAAACTAAATACAGCAAAAGATTTGAGTGCACAACGTTTGGTTTAGATTTGACAGCCATAATCAGCAATTGTGTACATTTGAGCTGAATGTGTCAAAATCTTAAAAATTAACAGGTGCCCAAGCAATTTCATGCTAGAATCATCATCCGGATGCCAAAATAAACTAAATACAGCAAAAGATTTGAGTGCACAACGTTTGGTTTAGGTTTGACAGCCATAATCACCTTTTTATTGCTTTAAATGCGTTTTTAGCGCATGATTGTACATTTGAGCTGAATGTGTCAAAATCTTAAAAATTAACAGGTGCCCAAGCAATTTCATGCTAGAATCATCATCCGGATGCCAAAATAAACTAAATACAGCAAAAGATTTGAGTGCACAACGTTTGGTTTAGATTTGACAGCCATAATCAGCAATTGTGTACATTTGAGCTGAATGTGTCAAAATCTTAAACATTAACAGGTGCCCAAGCAATTTCATGCTAGAATCATCATCCGGATGCCAAAATAAACTAAATACAGCAAAAGATTTGAGTGCACAACGTTTGGTTTAGGTTTGACAGCCATAATCACCTTTTTATTGCTTTAAATGCGTTTTTAGCGCATGATTGTACATTTGAGCTGAATGTGTCAAAATCTTAAAAATTAACAGGTGCCCAAGCAATTTCATGCTAGAATCATCATCCGGATGCCAAAATAAACTAAATACAGCAAAAGATTTGAGTGCACAACGTTTGGTTTAGATTTGACAGCCATAATCAGCAATCGTGTACATTTGAGCTGAATGTGTCAAAATCTTAAAAATTAACAGGTGCCCAAGCAATTTCATGCTAGAATCATCATCCGGATGCCAAAATAAACTAAATACAGCAAAAGATTTGAGTGCACAACGTTTGGTTTAGATTTGACAGCCATAATCAGCAATTGTGTACATTTGAGCTGAATGTGTCAAAATCTTAAAAATTAACAGGTGCCCAAGCAATTTCATGCTAGAATCATCATCCGGATGCCAAAATAAACTAAATACAGCAAAAGATTTGAGTGCACAACGTTTGGTTTAGGTTTGACAGCCATAATCACCTTTTTATTGCTTTAAATGCGTTTTTAGCGCATGATTGTACATTTGAGCTGAATGTGTCAAAATCTTAAAAATTAACAGGTGCCCAAGCAATTTCATGCTAGAATCATCATCCGGATGCCAAAATAAACTAAATACAGCAAAAGATTTGAGTGCACAACGTTTGGTTTAGATTTGACAGCCATAATCAGCAATTGTGTACATTTGAGCTGAATGTGTCAAAATCTTAAAAATTAACAGGTGCCCAAGCAATTTCATGCTAGAATCATCATCCGGATGCCAAAATAAACTAAATACAGCAAAAGATTTGAGTGCACAACGTTTGGTTTAGGTTTGACAGCCATAATCACCTTTTTATTGCTTTAAATGCGTTTTTAGCGCATGATTGTACATTTGAGCTGAATGTGTCAAAATCTTAAAAATTAACAGGTGCCCAAGCAATTTCATGCTAGAATCATCATCCGGATGCCAAAATAAACTAAATACAGCAAAAGATTTGAGTGCACAACGTTTGGTTTAGATTTGACAGCCATAATCAGCAATTGTGTACATTTGAGCTGAATGTGTCAAAATCTTAAAAATTAACAGGTGCCCAAGCAATTTCATGCTAGAATCATCATCCGGATGCCAAAATAAACTAAATACAGCAAAAGATTTGAGTGCACAACGTTTGGTTTAGGTTTGACAGCCATAATCACCTTTTTATTGCTTTAAATGCGTTTTTAGCGCATGATTGTACATTTGAGCTGAATGTGTCAAAATCTTAAAAATTAACAGGTGCCCAAGCAATTTCATGCTAGAATCATCATCCGGATGCCAAAATAAACTAAATACAGCAAAAGATTTGAGTGCACAACGTTTGGTTTAGATTTGACAGCCATAATCAGCAATTGTGTACATTTGAGCTGAATGTGTCAAAATCTTAAAAATTAACAGGTGCCCAAGCAATTTCATGCTAGAATCATCATCCGGATGCCAAAATAAACTAAATACAGCAAAAGATTTGAGTGCACAACGTTTGGTTTAGGTTTGACAGCCATAATCACCTTTTTATTGCTTTAAATGCGTTTTTAGCGCATGATTGTACATTTGAGCTGAATGTGTCAAAATCTTAAAAATTAACAGGTGCCCAAGCAATTTCATGCTAGAATCATCATCCGGATGCCAAAATAAACTAAATACAGCAAAAGATTTGAGTGCACAACGTTTGGTTTAGATTTGACAGCCATAATCAGCAATTGTGTACATTTGAGCTGAATGTGTCAAAATCTTAAAAATTAACAGGTGCCCAAGCAATTTCATGCTAGAATCATCATCCGGATGCCAAAATAAACTAAATACAGCAAAAGATTTGAGTGCACAACGTTTGGTTTAGGTTTGACAGCCATAATCACCTTTTTATTGCTTTAAATGCGTTTTTAGCGCATGATTGTACATTTGAGCTGAATGTGTCAAAATCTTAAAAATTAACAGGTGCCCAAGCAATTTCATGCTAGAATCATCATCCGGATGCCAAAATAAACTAAATACAGCAAAAGATTTGAGTGCACAACGTTTGGTTTAGATTTGACAGCCATAATCAGCAATTGTGTACATTTGAGCTGAATGTGTCAAAATCTTAAAAATTAACAGGTGCCCAAGCAATTTCATGCTAGAATCATCATCCGGATGCCAAAATAAACTAAATACAGCAAAAGATTTGAGTGCACAACGTTTGGTTTAGGTTTGACAGCCATAATCACCTTTTTATTGCTTTAAATGCGTTTTTAGCGCATGATTGTACATTTGAGCTGAATGTGTCAAAATCTTAAAAATTAACAGGTGCCCAAGCAATTTCATGCTAGAATCATCATCCGGATGCCAAAATAAACTAAATACAGCAAAAGATTTGAGTGCACAACGTTTGGTTTAGATTTGACAGCCATAATCAGCAATTGTGTACATTTGAGCTGAATGTGTCAAAATCTTAAAAATTAACAGGTGCCCAAGCAATTTCATGCTAGAATCATCATCCGGATGCCAAAATAAACTAAATACAGCAAAAGATTTGAGTGCACAACGTTTGGTTTAGGTTTGACAGCCATAATCACCTTTTTATTGCTTTAAATGCGTTTTTAGCGCATGATTGTACATTTGAGCTGAATGTGTCAAAATCTTAAAAATTAACAGGTGCCCAAGCAATTTCATGCTAGAATCATCATCCGGATGCCAAAATAAACTAAATACAGCAAAAGATTTGAGTGCACAACGTTTGGTTTAGATTTGACAGCCATAATCAGCAATTGTGTACATTTGAGCTGAATGTGTCAAAATCTTAAAAATTAACAGGTGCCCAAGCAATTTCATGCTAGAATCATCATCCGGATGCCAAAATAAACTAAATACAGCAAAAGATTTGAGTGCACAACGTTTGGTTTAGGTTTGACAGCCATAATCACCTTTTTATTGCTTTAAATGCGTTTTTAGCGCATGATTGTACATTTGAGCTGAATGTGTCAAAATCTTAAAAATTAACAGGTGCCCAAGCAATTTCATGCTAGAATCATCATCCGGATGCCAAAATAAACTAAATACAGCAAAAGATTTGAGTGCACAACGTTTGGTTTAGATTTGACAGCCATAATCAGCAATTGTGTACATTTGAGCTGAATGTGTCAAAATCTTAAAAATTAACAGGTGCCCAAGCAATTTCATGCTAGAATCATCATCCGGATGCCAAAATAAACTAAATACAGCAAAAGATTTGAGTGCACAACGTTTGGTTTAGGTTTGAAAGCCATAATCACCTTTTTATTGCTTTAAATGCGTTTTTAGCGCATGATTGTACATTTGAGCTGAATGTGTCAAAATCTTAAAAATTAACAGGTGCCCAAGCAATTTCATGCTAGAATCATCATCTGGATGCCAAAATAAACTAAATACAGCAAAAGATTTGAGTGCACAACGTTTGGTTTAGATTTGACAGCCATAATCAGCAATCGTGTACATTTGAGCTGAATGTGTCAAAATCTAAAAAATTAACAGGTGCCCAAGCAATTTCATGCTAGAATCATCATCCGGATGCCAAAATAAACTAAATACAGCAAAAGATTTGAGTGCACAACGTTTGGTTTAGGTTTGACAGCCATAATCACCTTTTTATTGCTTTAAATGCGTTTTTAGCGCATGATTGTACATTTGAGCTGAATGTGTCAAAATCTTAAAAATTAACAGGTGCCCAAGCAATTTCATGCTAGAATCATCATCCGGATGCCAAAATAAACTAAATACAGCAAAAGATTTGAGTGCACAACGTTTGGTTTAGATTTGACAGCCATAATCAGCAATTGTGTACATTTGAGGTGAATGTGTCAAAATCTTAAAAATTAACAGGTGCCCAAGCAATTTCATGCTAGAATCATCATCCGGATGCCAAAATAAACTAAATACAGCAAAAGATTTGAGTGCACAACGTTTGGTTTAGGTTTGACAGCCATAATCACCTTTTTATTGCTTTAAATGCGTTTTTAGCGCATGATTGTACATTTGAGCTGAATGTGTCAAAATCTTAAAAATTAACAGGTGCCCAAGCAATTTCATGCTAGAATCATCATCCGGATGCCAAAATAAACTAAATACAGCAAAAGATTTGAGTGCACAACGTTTGGTTTAGATTTGACAGCCATAATCAGCAATTGTGTACATTTGAGCTGAATGTGTCAAAATCTTAAAAATTAACAGGTGCCCAAGCAATTTCATGCTAGAATCATCATCCGGATGCCAAAATAAACTAAATACAGCAAAAGATTTGAGTGCACAACGTTTGGTTTAGGTTTGACAGCCATAATCACCTTTTTATTGCTTTAAATGCGTTTTTAGCGCATGATTGTACATTTGAGCTGAATGTGTCAAAATCTTAAAAATTAACAGGTGCCCAAGCAATTTCATGCTAGAATCATCATCCGGATGCCAAAATAAACTAAATACAGCAAAAGATTTGAGTGCACAACGTTTGGTTTAGATTTGACAGCCATAATCAGCAATTGTGTACATTTGAGCTGAATGTGTCAAAATCTTAAAAATTAACAGGTGCCCAAGCAATTTCATGCTAGAATCATCATCCGGATGCCAAAATAAACTAAATACAGCAAAAGATTTGAGTGCACAACGTTTGGTTTAGGTTTGACAGCCATAATCACCTTTTTATTGCTTTAAATGCGTTTTTAGCGCATGATTGTACATTTGAGCTGAATGTGTCAAAATCTTAAAAATTAACAGGTGCCCAAGCAATTTCATGCTAGAATCATCATCCGGATGCCAAAATAAACTAAATACAGCAAAAGATTTGAGTGCACAACGTTTGGTTTAGATTTGACAGCCATAATCAGCAATTGTGTACATTTGAGCTGAATGTGTCAAAATCTTAAAAATTAACAGGTGCCCAAGCAATTTCATGCTAGAATCATCATCCGGATGCCAAAATAAACTAAATACAGCAAAAGATTTGAGTGCACAACGTTTGGTTTAGGTTTGACAGCCATAATCACCTTTTTATTGCTTTAAATGCGTTTTTAGCGCATGATTGTACATTTGAGCTGAATGTGTCAAAATCTTAAAAATTAACAGGTGCCCAAGCAATTTCATGCTAGAATCATCATCCGGATGCCAAAATAAACTAAATACAGCAAAAGATTTGAGTGCACAACGTTTGGTTTAGGTTTGACAGCCATAATCACCTTTTTATTGCTTTAAATGCGTTTTTAGCGCATGATTGTACATTTGAGCTGAATGTGTCAAAATCTTAAAAATTAACAGGTGCCCAAGCAATTTCATGCTAGAATCATCATCCGGATGCCAAAATAAACTAAATACAGCAAAAGATTTGAGTGCACAACGTTTGGTTTAGATTTGACAGCCATAATCAGCAATTGTGTACATTTGAGCTGAATGTGTCAAAATCTTAAAAATTAACAGGTGCCCAAGCAATTTCATGCTAGAATCATCATCCGGATGCCAAAATAAACTAAATACAGCAAAAGATTTGAGTGCACAACGTTTGGTTTAGGTTTGACAGCCATAATCACCTTTTTATTGCTTTAAATGCGTTTTTAGCGCATGATTGTACATTTGAGCTGAATGTGTCAAAATCTTAAAAATTAACAGGTGCCCAAGCAATTTCATGCTAGAATCATCATCCGGATGCCAAAATAAACTAAATACAGCAAAAGATTTGAGTGCACAACGTTTGGTTTAGATTTGACAGCCATAATAAGCAATTGTGTACATTTGAGGTGAATGTGTCAAAATCTTAAAAATTAACAGGTGCCCAAGCAATTTCATGCTAGAATCATCATCCGGATGCCAAAATAAACTAAATACAGCAAAAGATTTGAGTGCACAACGTTTGGTTTAGGTTTGACAGCCATAATCACCTTTTTATTGCTTTAAATGCGTTTTTAGCGCATGATTGTACATTTGAGCTGAATGTGTCAAAATCTTAAAAATTAACAGGTGCCCAAGCAATTTCATGCTAGAATCATCATCCGGATGCCAAAATAAACTAAATACAGCAAAAGATTTGAGTGCACAACGTTTGGTTTAGATTTGACAGCCATAATCAGCAATTGTGTACATTTGAGCTGAATGTGTCAAAATCTTAAAAATTAACAGGTGCCCAAGCAATTTCATGCTAGAATCATCATCCGGATGCCAAAATAAACTAAATACAGCAAAAGATTTGAGTGCACAACGTTTGGTTTAGGTTTGACAGCCATAATCACCTTTTTATTGCTTTAAATGCGTTTTTAGCGCATGATTGTACATTTGAGCTGAATGTGTCAAAATCTTAAAAATTAACAGGTGCCCAAGCAATTTCATGCTAGAATCATCATCCGGATGCCAAAATAAACTAAATACAGCAAAAGATTTGAGTGCACAACGTTTGGTTTAGATTTGACAGCCATAATAAGCAATTGTGTACATTTGAGGTGAATGTGTCAAAATCTTAAAAATTAACAGGTGCCCAAGCAATTTCATGCTAGAATCATCATCCGGATGCCAAAATAAACTAAATACAGCAAAAGATTTGAGTGCACAACGTTTGGTTTAGATTTGACAGCCATAATCACCTTTCTATTGCTTTAAATGCGTTTTTAGCGCATGATTGTACATTTGAGCTGAATGTGTCAAAATCTTAAAAATTAACAGGTGCCCAAGCAATTTCATGCTAGAATCATCATCCGGATGCCAAAATAAACTAAATACAGCAAAAGATTTGAGTGCACAACGTTTGGTTTAGATTTGACAGCCATAATCAGCAATTGTGTACATTTGAGCTGAATGTGTCAAAATCTTAAAAATTAACAGGTGCCCAAGCAATTTCATGCTAGAATCATCATCCGGATGCCAAAATAAACTAAATACAGCAAAAGATTTGAGTGCACAACGTTTGGTTTAGGTTTGACAGCCATAATCACATTTTTATTGCTTTAAATGCGTTTTTAGCGCATGATTGTACATTTGAGCTGAATGTGTCAAAATCTTAAAAATTAACAGGTGCCCAAGCAATTTCATGCTAGAATCATCATCCGGATGCCAAAATAAACTAAATACAGCAAAAGATTTGAGTGCACAACGTTTGGTTTAGATTTGACAGCCATAATCAGCAATTGTGTACATTTGAGCTGAATGTGTCAAAATCTTAAAAATTAACAGGTGCCCAAGCAATTTCATGCTAGAATCATCATCCGGATGCCAAAATAAACTAAATACAGCAAAAGATTTGAGTGCACAACGTTTGGTTTAGGTTTGACAGCCATAATCACCTTTCTATTGCTTTAAATGCGTTTTTAGCGCATGATTGTACATTTGAGCTGAATGTGTCAAAATCTTAAAAATTAACAGGTGCCCAAGCAATTTCATGCTAGAATCATCATCCGGATGCCAAAATAAACTAAATACAGCAAAAGATTTGAGTGCACAACGTTTGGTTTAGATTTGACAGCCATAATCACCTTTCTATTGCTTTAAATGCGTTTTTAGCGCATGATTGTACATTTGAGCTGAATGTGTCAAAATCTTAAAAATTAACAGGTGCCCAAGCAATTTCATGCTAGAATCATCATCCGGATGCCAAAATAAACTAAATACAGCAAAAGATTTGAGTGCACAACGTTTGGTTTAGATTTGACAGCCATAATCAGCAATTGTGTACATTTGAGCTGAATGTGTCAAAATCTTAAAAATTAACAGGTGCCCAAGCAATTTCATGCTAGAATCATCATCCGGATGCCAAAATAAACTAAATACAGCAAAAGATTTGAGTGCACAACGTTTGGTTTAGGTTTGACAGCCATAATCACCTTTTTATTGCTTTAAATGCGTTTTTAGCGCATGATTGTACATTTGAGCTGAATGTGTCAAAATCTTAAAAATTAACAGGTGCCCAAGCAATTTCATGCTAGAATCATCATCCGGATGCCAAAATAAACTAAATACAGCAAAAGATTTGAGTGCACAACGTTTGGTTTAGATTTGACAGCCATAATCAGCAATTGTGTACATTTGAGCTGAATGTGTCAAAATCTTAAAAATTAACAGGTGCCCAAGCAATTTCATGCTAGAATCATCATCCGGATGCCAAAATAAACTAAATACAGCAAAAGATTTGAGTGCACAACGTTTGGTTTAGGTTTGACAGCCATAATCACCTTTTTATTGCTTTATTTTTTTTTTTTTTTTTTTTTTTTATTTTTTTTTTTTTTTTTTGAAGAGCTCAGAATTGTTCATTCGGTAGTCTTACCGATTCAACGTCTTGTCATCATTGCTCTTTTTTTTTTTTTTTTTTTTTTTTTTTTTTTTTTGTGTGTGTATGTGTGCGTGCGTTTGCGTGCGTGCGTGCGTTTGCGTGTGTGCGTTTGCGTGCGTTTGCGTGCGTGCGTGTGCGTGCGTGCAAATACTTATAAATTTATACTCATTCATTCACCTAAAACCTTATAAATATCCCATTACCCTTCGCCTTAACCAGGTACTTCAGAATCTTGCCAGAGTCGTGAGATTTAAATGGTCAGGAGACCAGAGAAAAGGTCAGAAAAAAAAAGAAATAAAGAGAAAAGAAAGGTAAATCAAAGTGACATCCAGCACCGACCAAACACTTCCTGCCTTCCCCATGATTACAAAATCAAAGTCTTACGCCAACCCCGGAAGCCTCTAAATTCCAGCAAATTTAGCGAGATCTCAAGAGCCCAGAGGAAAAACTAAAGAGAGGAAGGAGGGAAGGATCGATAAGGCAGAGTGAGATCAATAGAAGCCAGTACATCCAATCCATCAAAGTGAAGTCCAGCACCAACAAGACCCCTCCTGCGTGGTTACAAAACCGGAGTCTTATGCCAACCCCAGAAACCTCAAACTTCCAATAAATTGAGATCTCAAGTGACCAGAGGAAAAACTAAAGAGAGGAAGGAGGGAAGGATAGATAAAGCAAAGTGAGATCCACAGACACCAGCACCCACTGATTCAAGGGGCTGTGGGAGGGAGAGGCAACTTCTGTTTGAGTTTCAGTAGATGCTGGTGCGATGGATCTGGCATGCATAAGGACCACCACCAAAGAAAGAAGCCGTCAACCGCGGTCCAGCAAAGCGAGCACCCCCCCCCCCCCCCCCGGAATCCCCAGGCCGCGGCAGCACCAAGGCCACCCCCAAGCCACCCGAGCGGACACCGGTCGGCGAGCCGACCCAGACACCCGGAACACCCCCGCCCCAGCCCCGGCCCACACCCCCGAGCCCAAGGCCGCAGAACGAGGCCCAGCGGGCCCCCACAGCGCCCCACCGGTCCCCAGCCCCCATCCCCCCACGACCCCCCCGCACCCCACCCAAACCCGCCATCCACCACGACCCAGGCCCCACCACCCCCGACCCCCAAACCCCCGAACACACCCCGACCCCCAGCACCCAACCCCCCACCCACCCATACCTCCACCCCCCCCCCAAACAAGCCGCCCCCCCCCGACGGCCGCCACCCCCCCCCGCGAACCCGGCCCCCCGCGAGAACCCCCCACCCCCCCCGGAAACCGGCACCGGGCAGCAGCGCAGAGAGGGAAGATGTGCCCACCCCACCTCCAGCCGCGCGAGATTTGCACAGCGGCGGGAGGGGGGAAGCAGAGGAGGAAGCACCAGGGGAGAAGGCGGAACACCAGAACACCGAGCCCGGTGGGGAGAGGCCCCGGTCGTCACGCCAGAGTACAAGTGACACCTAACCCTGTTACTGAGTCCGCCAGCTCGCCGACTGGCGAGCTCTACCCTACACCGTGAATGTGGCCCCACCCAGTGTATATACAAGTGTGTGCGTGTGGTGCATTAAAATTGGGAGCAGGTGAGTCGGAGCAGAGGGAAAAATTTTCCCCTATTCCGACACACCCGTATCCCCCCCAAAAAAATGAATATGTATATGTGTGGTGCATTAAAAAAGGGAATGGAGGGACAAAGTGGTGGGGCAGGGACACAAATGGGGGGGACCACAGCGCTGCCAGGCACTGCAGTCCATCCCCTCTGATGGCTCCCCGCCCCAACTCACCCCTCCCCTTGGACGTGAGGTGCATTAAAATTGGAGGGGAGTTGAAGGGTGAAGACGGTGTTTCCACCCTTCCCCACCCCACCAAGAAATGTGTTGTGTGCCCTATGTGTATATTTACAAAGTGTATAGTGCAAGCTAGTGAAGTGAGTAAGAGGAGCGACCAGCGGGGCCTCACCCAACCCGGCGGGTGTAGGTGGCACGCCCGCCCCCCAGCACCCCCACCCCCTGCCGCCCCCCACCTCATCCACCCGGCACCACAATGGGCGGACAGCCAGCGCAGCAGGGCTACCGGACAGCCCACCGGCCACCGGAGCCCGCCCGGGGCGCCAGGAGTTATACCGGAGTGGGGCAGGCCCCAAACCCTCGCCCGGCCCCCGGAGCCCGACGCCCGGGCCGGGGAGGGAGCCCCAGGCCCAGGGAGAGGGAGGGGGAGGGGCCGCAGGGCAGACAGGGAAGGGGGGGGGGGGGCGGGGGAAGCGGGGAGAAGACGACAAGAAGGCGAAAGGGCGGCTGCAGGGCAGGAGGCGGGGGGGGAGAGGAGGAGGGAGGGCGACAAGGGAAAAGGGACCGGGAGGCAGAGGAGGATGGGCGGGAGGAGGCGAGGAGGGAGAGGCGACGGGGGGGAGGAAGGGGGAGGGGAGAGGGAACCACGGGGCACACCGGAGGCCCACCCACCCCGAACCGCGCCGCCGGGCACGGAGCAGCGGACCGCGCCGGGACGGCACCGCCCCGGGCACCAGGGGAAGCACCCCAACACCGCACCCCACAGGGGGCCCAGGGAGCGGCCAAGACGCAACCGCCACCGAGCAGACAACGGGGGGGGCAGAACCACCCCCGCCCGACCACAGGGGACGGCGTCAAGAAAATTGACTAATTAGCATGCAGTAACACCAAGTGTTGATGCTTAGTGCCCACTAGAAATAGATCTTAAGGAGTTATTGAGTATAGTGTCGTATAGTGTGGTATGCTCGAGCCCACTAGCAGCAACTAGGTTCCTGACTATATAAAAATAAAAACAATCAGATACAAAATACCAAATACAGGAGCAGCGAAAACAGAAGTTGTAACGATGTGGTGGCTCTCGTTAACAGGCAGAATCTTGGCAGGATTAAGTTGCCAAATTGAGATTAAAATATTCTATGTACATAGACCATATTTGTTTAAATCTTGATACTTGATTTTTATTTAAGGCAGAGATTTTTTCCATTGAGATATAATTTATTAGTAAGTTTAACCAGTGGTCGATATTTAGAGATTGTTTATTTTTCCAATTGACAAGGATTATTTTTTTAGCAATAGTAAGGGCTATAAATATAGATTGAGATTGTTTACATGGTAGCTCAGTTATTGTTAAGTCACCTAGTAAACACAGTCTTGGAGATAAAGGAAGCCTACAGTTTAATATATCAGCGAGCTTTTCCAAGATTTTAGTCCAGAAATGCAGCACTGGAGTACATGACCATAAAGCATGAAGATAAGTATCGGCAGTGTTTTGTGAGCACTGGAGACAAATGTCGGAGTCAGAGAGTCCCATTTTTTTCATCATATATTGTGTAATATATGTTCTATGAAGTATCTTATATTGGATAAGTTGCAAATTTGTCTGTTTGGTCATTTTAAATACATTTTCACAGATTTGGGTCCAAAAGTCTGGTTCCGGAACTATAGACAAGTCTTTTTCCCATTTTAAAGTCGGTAAATACGTTTTATTTGTGTATAAAAATAACTTATATATTTTTGATATTTTCTTTATTGTTGTTGGAGAAAGCTTTATAATATCTTTAGCTAAGACAGGCAGTTGGAGCGTATCCTGAAGTGTTGGGATTTGTTTCTTAACCATATTTTTAACTTGCAGATAATGTAAGAAATTTCCCTTTTTTATTTCATATTTCTGGACCAAGTTTGTATACGATATAAACTTATTATCTGAGAAAAGATGATGAAGGTGTGTAATTCCTTTCTGCTCCCATAGGCTTAAATGGAACGACTGATTATTAAGTTGAAAGTCGGGGTTATGCCAAATGGGAGAGAGCCCACAGGGCGCCAATTGGGAGTTTGTAATTTCTAATGCCTTCCACCAGGCAGTCAGGGTGGCGGCTATCATTGGGTTTTTAAAACAATTATGTCGTCTTATTGATTTTGTAATAAAGAGTAAATCTGACAGTCTAAGATTATTACAATCCTTCTGCTCCAATTCCAACCAACAGTTAGTATCTCTGTTGGGTTGTGTCCATAGCACAAGATATTGTAGTTGATTAGCTAGATAATAGTACATAAAGTTTGGTGCCTCTAAACCTCCTTTAGATTTACTTTCCTGAAGAGTAGATAGACTAATTTTGGCTTTTTTTTTATTCCAATAGAATTTTATGATAGCAGAGTCCAGCGATTGGAACCAGTTAGACGTAGGTTTAAATGGAATCATTGAAAATAAATAATTAATCTTTGGTAAAACTTTCATTTTTATAGTAGCTATCCGTCCTATTAAAGAGATCGGAAGATTATTCCAGCGCTCCAGGTCACTACGGATACTATCCAATAATGGTGAAAAATTTAAAGAAGTTAATTCAGTTAACTTAGGTGAAATTTTAACACCTAAGTATTTTAAATTACCTGTAGGAAAGGAGTAGTGTGGATCCTGACTTGTAGGATTCCATGAATTTTCTGTAATAGGTAATAATGTTGATTTTGTCCAGTTAATAGAGTAATCTGATAAGTGAGAGAATTTAGTTATTAATTTAAATGCTTCCCCTAGCGAGATAGCAGGTTCTTCTAAATAGAGTAATATATCATCGGCATATAGATTAATTTTATGTTCTATTGTCCCGGAGTGGATTCCTTGGATCCGTCTATCCTGACGTATAGCTAATGCAAGCGGCTCAATAAATATAGCAAATAATAAAGGAGAAATTGGGCACCCTTGTCTTGTTCCCCTTTGTAAAGTAAAACTCTGTGATGTAATCCCATTAGTAGTAACTGTAGCTTTAGGAGAATCATATAATATTGAGACCCATTGAATGAATGACTCCCCGAAGCCGAATTTATTTAAGACAGCAAAGAGGAAGGACCAGTTAACTTTATCGAATGCTTTTTCTGCATCCAGCGAAATAACAACTGCCTTTTTATCATACCGCTGTGACATACTAATCAAGTTAAAGAGTCTCCTAATATTATTAGTAGAATGACGACCTTTAATAAAACCTGTTTGATCACTATGAATAATTGTCGAGATTACCGTCTCTAATCGAGATGCCAAGGCCTTAGCGATAATTTTAATATCGGTATTAATTAGTGATATCGGTCGGTAACTTGACGGGAGGGTAGGGTCTTTTTCTGGCTTTAATAAAAGTTTAATTGCTGCTATATTCATATCTTGACGTATATCACCTTTACTTTTAATTTCAGTTACTACTCTTAGAAATAATGGAGCAAACATTAACCAGAAATGTTTAAAAAATATAGCCGGAAAGCCGTCTGGACCAGGTGCTCTGCCATTAGGCATACTGTCTAAAGCACGATACAACTCATCTATAGTAAGCGGGGTATCGAGAATATCTTTATGTTCAATAGATAACTGAGGTATATTTAAGCTGTTTAGGAATTCCTCAATATATTCAGGGTTAGGTCTATTAATTTCTGTGTATAGATTTCGATAATAGTTATAAAAAATATGGTTAATTTCTTCTGGTGATTGTGTGCATTCACCATTTATATCTTTAATAGCCGTTATAAGAGATTTTTCCCGATTCCGTTGAAGTTGATTTGCCAGGAATTTACCTGATTTATTATTATGTTCAAAATTATTATATCTCAACTGTTGTATTATAAACTCTGTCTTTTTAGATAACATGTTATCTAACTGTATTTTTATATTCTGTAGTTCTATCCATATTTGATAATTTGGGTTTAATACATATTCATCCGTTAGTTGTTTAATTTTATCTTCCAGGTATTTTTCTAATTTTTGATCCTGTTTCTTTTTATAAGTTGAATATGATATAATTTTCCCTCTAATTACCGCTTTCCCTGCTTCCCAGAGAAGAGATGGAGATATATTTGGAGAGTCATTTATTTCCAAAAAATCTGCCCACTCCCTTCTAATAATTTTATCAAACTCTACGTCTTTCAGTAATGAGATGTTAAAACGCCATATCGGGGGAGGTTTAAAGGTAGAGTCAATTTGTAGAGTGAGGGAGACTGGTGCATGATCACTTATAATTATAGAATGTATTTTTATAGCAGTTTTATCAACAATAGAATTATTTGTAAGGAAAAAATCAATTCTTGAGAATGATCGGTGCACAGCAGAGAAGAAAGTAAATTCCTTCTTAGTTGGGTTTTGAAGTCTCCAGCCATCGCTGAGGCCAAAATCCTCCATATATTCATCTATTACTTTAGCGGATCGTAATCGCCTTGTATATATCGTATTATTAGAACGATCTATTAACGGGTTCAAGACCGTGTTAAAATCACCTCCAATAATAATAGTAGAATTTGTTGCTAAATCGAGTAACCGAGAGAAAAATTCATGGAAAAAATCAGGGTCATCATTATTTGGGGCATATAAATTACCAATTGTATATACTTTATTAAATATAGTTACCTGGATAATAATATATCGGCCCTCTAAATCTGTTACTATATTATTTAGAGTAAAGAATAAGTTCTTATGTATAAGTATAGAGACACCTCTTTGTCTACTATTATAGGAGGCAGAGTAAACTTGACTAAAATTTTTATCTATAAATAATTTTTCTTCTGATTTTTGTAAGTGGGTTTCTTGTAGGAGACAAATATCTGCCTTAAATTTTGAGAGATGGTCTAAAATTTTTATTCTTTTTGCCTGGGAGCGAGCGCCACACACATTCCAGGAGACCAGAACTAATTTCTGCATACAAGCAATATAGACTCAGTCTTATGTATACATCTATATAAGCTGCTTATTAATATTAACATATTGTAGGATAGCAAAAGAGTAATTAGGCAATTTATATAATTTATATAAAGAGAGAGATAGCAAGTAGATAAGTATAATAGTGAAGAAACGTGGGGGGAAGTGAGTGTGAAGGAAATCTGTGGGGGATTCAACATAACAATACACCAGTAAATGGTGACCTAAGCGAGATTATTATTATTATTATTAATTTATTTTTTTTTAAGAATATATTTCTATATTATTATTATTATTATTATTATTACTATATAGCCTATGCATAATATAAATTCATATTCTATTTCGTAACCCATTATCCATACATATACATACATATACATATACATATATATACATATATACACATATACATACACATACATATACATATACCTACGTCAAATAATCACACAATGCTCGGCTCTACCAATTGTCAGTTAGAACAGCCAAGGGGTCGAGGTTGGGTTTCGGAATAGCTGGCCGTCGATATATAATTTATCAACGACCATCGAAGTCCGTTTACCCTCCTGTCTATTTTGTTTCATGATAGGAAACAGTACTTTTCGCCGCTCGTTTATCTCTCTTGGGAATTGATCATTCATCCCGAAAGATGTCCCTTTGAGCTCCCGTCCTTTACTTTTTACCAATTCTTTATGTTTAAAATGTTCGAACTTAGCAATAATAGGACGGGGCTTATTGCCCTTACGAGCTCCGAGCCGGTGTACACGGTGAAAAGAGATATTATTTACCGTCTCCTGTGGGATCTTTAGCGATGATGTCATGAATTTTTTTATCTCACCCTCTGGATTATCTGGAGAATTTTCGGATATACCTGAGAATATTAGATTTTCCCGCATACTACGGGATTGAACATCTAAGACCGTTTCCTTTAGCATTTTATTTTCCTTTTTAATCGTCTCCAACTCGGCTGTGACAGCGACGAGAGAGGAGCGTAGCTCGGAGTTATCGCATTGGAGATCGCTTACCTGTTGGCTAACGAATTCCAAACTTGCCTTTAATTCTTTGACGTCCTCGCGGATAAGACAGAGGACGTCAAGTTTTTTATTTATGGAATCCAGCATACTCACCGATACGTCGGCGGTTGCTAAATCGTCCGTGTCTGTTGACGAGTCATTTTTCCTTTTTTTTTTCGAAGGATTATCCCGACTAGCCGCCGGCTCATCCATCGCGCAGCTATAAAAATGATCGTCAATAAAACGTTCGAGGTCGTCCACACTGGATAATATTTCCGATCTTTCTTAGAAAAGAAAAAAATCGAATTTATCTAATCATTAAATTCGGGTTTAATTAGAAATATAAAGCTAATTCTATTTTAGCAACAGAGCGCCGCCATGTTAGATTTTCCCAGTCTCGCTACCGGTCACGCGATAGTCACAGCATCTCGCGATGGGAATTGTAGTTCCTCTCACCCTGTTGAGCTGTCCCAAATCATTTCCTAGGAAACTGATGAGTAGTCGAATCAAATGTTTGGACATTGGACATTAGGTTTGACAGCCATAATCACCTTTTTATTGCTTTAAATGCGTTTTTAGCGCATGATTGTACATTTGAGCTGAATGTGTCAAAATCTTAAAAATTAACAGGTGCCCAAGCAATTTCATGCTAGAATCATCATCCGGATGCCAAAATAAACTAAATACAGCAAAAGATTTGAGTGCACAACGTTTGGTTTAGATTTGACAGCCATAATCAGCAATTGTGTACATTTGAGCTGAATGTGTCAAAATCTTAAAAATTAACAGGTGCCCAAGCAATTTCATGCTAGAATCATCATCCGGATGCCAAAATAAACTAAATACAGCAAAAGATTTGAGTGCACAACGTTTGGTTTAGGTTTGACAGCCATAATCACCTTTTTATTGCTTTAAATGCGTTTTTAGCGCATGATTGTACATTTGAGCTGAATGTGTCAAAATCTTAAAAATTAACAGGTGCCCAAGCAATTTCATGCTAGAATCATCATCCGGATGCCAAAATAAACTAAATACAGCAAAAGATTTGAGTGCACAACGTTTGGTTTAGATTTGACAGCCATAATCAGCAATTGTGTACATTTGAGCTGAATGTGTCAAAATCTTAAAAATTAACAGGTGCCCAAGCAATTTCATGCTAGAATCATCATCCGGATGCCAAAATAAACTAAATACAGCAAAAGATTTGAGTGCACAACGTTTGGTTTAGGTTTGACAGCCATAATCACCTTTTTATTGCTTTAAATGCGTTTTTAGCGCATGATTGTACATTTGAGCTGAATGTGTCAAAATCTTAAAAATTAACAGGTGCCCAAGCAATTTCATGCTAGAATCATCATCCGGATGCCAAAATAAACTAAATACAGCAAAAGATTTGAGTGCACAACGTTTGGTTTAGATTTGACAGCCATAATCAGCAATTGTGTACATTTGAGCTGAATGTGTCAAAATCTTAAAAATTAACAGGTGCCCAAGCAATTTCATGCTAGAATCATCATCCGGATGCCAAAATAAACTAAATACAGCAAAAGATTTGAGTGCACAACGTTTGGTTTAGGTTTGACAGCCATAATCACCTTTTTATTGCTTTAAATGCGTTTTTAGCGCATGATTGTACATTTGAGCTGAATGTGTCAAAATCTTAAAAATTAACAGGTGCCCAAGCAATTTCATGCTAGAATCATCATCCGGATGCCAAAATAAACTAAATACAGCAAAAGATTTGAGTGCACAACGTTTGGTTTAGATTTGACAGCCATAATCAGCAATTGTGTACATTTGAGCTGAATGTGTCAAAATCTTAAAAATTAACAGGTGCCCAAGCAATTTCATGCTAGAATCATCATCCGGATGCCAAAATAAACTAAATACAGCAAAAGATTTGAGTGCACAACGTTTGGTTTAGGTTTGACAGCCATAATCACCTTTCTATTGCTTTAAATGCGTTTTTAGCGCATGATTGTACATTTGAGCTGAATGTGTCAAAATCTTAAAAATTAACAGGTGCCCAAGCAATTTCATGCTAGAATCATCATCCGGATGCCAAAATAAACTAAATACAGCAAAAGATTTGAGTGCACAACGTTTGGTTTAGATTTGACAGCCATAATCACCTTTCTATTGCTTTAAATGCGTTTTTAGCGCATGATTGTACATTTGAGCTGAATGTGTCAAAATCTTAAAAATTAACAGGTGCCCAAGCAATTTCATGCTAGAATCATCATCCGGATGCCAAAATAAACTAAATACAGCAAAAGATTTGAGTGCACAACGTTTGGTTTAGATTTGACAGCCATAATCAGCAATTGTGTACATTTGAGCTGAATGTGTCAAAATCTTAAAAATTAACAGGTGCCCAAGCAATTTCATGCTAGAATCATCATCCGGATGCCAAAATAAACTAAATACAGCAAAAGATTTGAGTGCACAACGTTTGGTTTAGGTTTGACAGCCATAATCACCTTTTTATTGCTTTAAATGCGTTTTTAGCGCATGATTGTACATTTGAGCTGAATGTGTCAAAATCTTAAAAATTAACAGGTGCCCAAGCAATTTCATGCTAGAATCATCATCCGGATGCCAAAATAAACTAAATACAGCAAAAGATTTGAGTGCACAACGTTTGGTTTAGATTTGACAGCCATAATCAGCAATTGTGTACATTTGAGCTGAATGTGTCAAAATCTTAAACATTAACAGGTGCCCAAGCAATTTCATGCTAGAATCATCATCCGGATGCCAAAATAAACTAAATACAGCAAAAGATTTGAGTGCACAACGTTTGGTTTAGGTTTGACAGCCATAATCACCTTTTTATTGCTTTAAATGCGTTTTTAGCGCATGATTGTACATTTGAGCTGAATGTGTCAAAATCTTAAAAATTAACAGGTGCCCAAGCAATTTCATGCTAGAATCATCATCCGGATGCCAAAATAAACTAAATACAGCAAAAGATTTGAGTGCACAACGTTTGGTTTAGATTTGACAGCCATAATCAGCAATCGTGTACATTTGAGCTGAATGTGTCAAAATCTTAAAAATTAACAGGTGCCCAAGCAATTTCATGCTAGAATCATCATCCGGATGCCAAAATAAACTAAATACAGCAAAAGATTTGAGTGCACAACGTTTGGTTTAGGTTTGACAGCCATAATCACCTTTTTATTGCTTTAAATGCGTTTTTAGCGCATGATTGTACATTTGAGCTGAATGTGTCAAAATCTTAAAAATTAACAGGTGCCCAAGCAATTTCATGCTAGAATCATCATCCGGATGCCAAAATAAACTAAATACAGCAAAAGATTTGAGTGCACAACGTTTGGTTTAGATTTGACAGCCATAATCAGCAATTGTGTACATTTGAGCTGAATGTGTCAAAATCTTAAAAATTAACAGGTGCCCAAGCAATTTCATGCTAGAATCATCATCCGGATGCCAAAATAAACTAAATACAGCAAAAGATTTGAGTGCACAACGTTTGGTTTAGGTTTGACAGCCATAATCACCTTTTTATTGCTTTAAATGCGTTTTTAGCGCATGATTGTACATTTGAGCTGAATGTGTCAAAATCTTAAAAATTAACAGGTGCCCAAGCAATTTCATGCTAGAATCATCATCCGGATGCCAAAATAAACTAAATACAGCAAAAGATTTGAGTGCACAACGTTTGGTTTAGATTTGACAGCCATAATCAGCAATTGTGTACATTTGAGCTGAATGTGTCAAAATCTTAAAAATTAACAGGTGCCCAAGCAATTTCATGCTAGAATCATCATCCGGATGCCAAAATAAACTAAATACAGCAAAAGATTTGAGTGCACAACGTTTGGTTTAGGTTTGACAGCCATAATCACCTTTTTATTGCTTTAAATGCGTTTTTAGCGCATGATTGTACATTTGAGCTGAATGTGTCAAAATCTTAAAAATTAACAGGTGCCCAAGCAATTTCATGCTAGAATCATCATCCGGATGCCAAAATAAACTAAATACAGCAAAAGATTTGAGTGCACAACGTTTGGTTTAGATTTGACAGCCATAATCAGCAATTGTGTACATTTGAGCTGAATGTGTCAAAATCTTAAAAATTAACAGGTGCCCAAGCAATTTCATGCTAGAATCATCATCCGGATGCCAAAATAAACTAAATACAGCAAAAGATTTGAGTGCACAACGTTTGGTTTAGGTTTGACAGCCATAATCACCTTTTTATTGCTTTAAATGCGTTTTTAGCGCATGATTGTACATTTGAGCTGAATGTGTCAAAATCTTAAAAATTAACAGGTGCCCAAGCAATTTCATGCTAGAATCATCATCCGGATGCCAAAATAAACTAAATACAGCAAAAGATTTGAGTGCACAACGTTTGGTTTAGATTTGACAGCCATAATCAGCAATTGTGTACATTTGAGCTGAATGTGTCAAAATCTTAAAAATTAACAGGTGCCCAAGCAATTTCATGCTAGAATCATCATCCGGATGCCAAAATAAAGTAAATACAGCAAAAGATTTGAGTGCACAACGTTTGGTTTAGGTTTGACAGCCATAATCACCTTTTTATTGCTTTAAATGCGTTTTTAGCGCATGATTGTACATTTGAGCTGAATGTGTCAAAATCTTAAAAATTAACAGGTGCCCAAGCAATTTCATGCCAGAATCATCATCCGGATGCCAAAATAAACTAAATACAGCAAAAGATTTGAGTGCACAACGTTTGGTTTAGATTTGACAGCCATAATCAGCAATTGTGTACATTTGAGCTGAATGTGTCAAAATCTTAAAAATTAACAGGTGCCCAAGCAATTTCATGCTAGAATCATCATCCGGATGCCAAAATAAACTAAATACAGCAAAAGATTTGAGTGCACAACGTTTGGTTTAGGTTTGACAGCCATAATCACCTTTTTATTGCTTTAAATGCGTTTTTAGCGCATGATTGTACATTTGAGCTGAATGTGTCAAAATCTTAAAAATTAACAGGTGCCCAAGCAATTTCATGCTAGAATCATCATCCGGATGCCAAAATAAACTAAATACAGCAAAAGATTTGAGTGCACAACGTTTGGTTTAGATTTGACAGCCATAATCAGCAATCGTGTACATTTGAGCTGAATGTGTCAAAATCTTAAAAATTAACAGGTGCCCAAGCAATTTCATGCTAGAATCATCATCCGGATGCCAAAATAAACTAAATACAGCAAAAGATTTGAGTGCACAACGTTTGGTTTAGGTTTGACAGCCATAATCACCTTTTTATTGCTTTAAATGCGTTTTTAGCGCATGATTGTACATTTGAGCTGAATGTGTCAAAATCTTAAAAATTAACAGGTGCCCAAGCAATTTCATGCTAGAATCATCATCCGGATGCCAAAATAAACTAAATACAGCAAAAGATTTGAGTGCACAACGTTTGGTTTAGATTTGACAGCCATAATCAGCAATTGTGTACATTTGAGCTGAATGTGTCAAAATCTTAAAAATTAACAGGTGCCCAAGCAATTTCATGCTAGAATCATCATCCGGATGCCAAAATAAACTAAATACAGCAAAAGATTTGAGTGCACAACGTTTGGTTTAGGTTTGACAGCCATAATCACCTTTTTATTGCTTTAAATGCGTTTTTAGCGCATGATTGTACATTTGAGCTGAATGTGTCAAAATCTTAAAAATTAACAGGTGCCCAAGCAATTTCATGCTAGAATCATCATCCGGATGCCAAAATAAACTAAATACAGCAAAAGATTTGAGTGCACAACGTTTGGTTTAGATTTGACAGCCATAATCAGCAATTGTGTACATTTGAGCTGAATGTGTCAAAATCTTAAAAATTAACAGGTGCCCAAGCAATTTCATGCTAGAATCATCATCCGGATGCCAAAATAAACTAAATACAGCAAAAGATTTGAGTGCACAACGTTTGGTTTAGGTTTGACAGCCATAATCACCTTTTTATTGCTTTAAATGCGTTTTTAGCGCATGATTGTACATTTGAGCTGAATGTGTCAAAATCTTAAAAATTAACAGGTGCCCAAGCAATTTCATGCTAGAATCATCATCCGGATGCCAAAATAAACTAAATACAGCAAAAGATTTGAGTGCACAACGTTTGGTTTAGATTTGACAGCCATAATCAGCAATTGTGTACATTTGAGCTGAATGTGTCAAAATCTTAAAAATTAACAGGTGCCCAAGCAATTTCATGCTAGAATCATCATCCGGATGCCAAAATAAACTAAATACAGCAAAAGATTTGAGTGCACAACGTTTGGTTTAGGTTTGACAGCCATAATCACCTTTTTATTGCTTTAAATGCGTTTTTAGCGCATGATTGTACATTTGAGCTGAATGTGTCAAAATCTTAAAAATTAACAGGTGCCCAAGCAATTTCATGCTAGAATCATCATCCGGATGCCAAAATAAACTAAATACAGCAAAAGATTTGAGTGCACAACGTTTGGTTTAGATTTGACAGCCATAATCAGCAATTGTGTACATTTGAGCTGAATGTGTCAAAATCTTAAAAATTAACAGGTGCCCAAGCAATTTCATGCTAGAATCATCATCCGGATGCCAAAATAAACTAAATACAGCAAAAGATTTGAGTGCACAACGTTTGGTTTAGGTTTGACAGCCATAATCACCTTTTTATTGCTTTAAATGCGTTTTTAGCGCATGATTGTACATTTGAGCTGAATGTGTCAAAATCTTAAAAATTAACAGGTGCCCAAGCAATTTCATGCCAGAATCATCATCCGGATGCCAAAATAAACTAAATACAGCAAAAGATTTGAGTGCACAACGTTTGGTTTAGATTTGACAGCCATAATCAGCAATTGTGTACATTTGAGCTGAATGTGTCAAAATCTTAAAAATTAACAGGTGCCCAAGCAATTTCATGCTAGAATCATCATCCGGATGCCAAAATAAACTAAATACAGCAAAAGATTTGAGTGCACAACGTTTGGTTTAGGTTTGACAGCCATAATCACCTTTTTATTGCTTTAAATGCGTTTTTAGCGCATGATTGTACATTTGAGCTGAATGTGTCAAAATCTTAAAAATTAACAGGTGCCCAAGCAATTTCATGCTAGAATCATCATCCGGATGCCAAAATAAACTAAATACAGCAAAAGATTTGAGTGCACAACGTTTGGTTTAGATTTGACAGCCATAATCAGCAATCGTGTACATTTGAGCTGAATGTGTCAAAATCTTAAAAATTAACAGGTGCCCAAGCAATTTCATGCTAGAATCATCATCCGGATGCCAAAATAAACTAAATACAGCAAAAGATTTGAGTGCACAACGTTTGGTTTAGGTTTGACAGCCATAATCACCTTTTTATTGCTTTAAATGCGTTTTTAGCGCATGATTGTACATTTGAGCTGAATGTGTCAAAATCTTAAAAATTAACAGGTGCCCAAGCAATTTCATGCTAGAATCATCATCCGGATGCCAAAATAAACTAAATACAGCAAAAGATTTGAGTGCACAACGTTTGGTTTAGATTTGACAGCCATAATCAGCAATTGTGTACATTTGAGCTGAATGTGTCAAAATCTTAAAAATTAACAGGTGCCCAAGCAATTTCATGCTAGAATCATCATCCGGATGCCAAAATAAACTAAATACAGCAAAAGATTTGAGTGCACAACGTTTGGTTTAGGTTTGACAGCCATAATCACCTTTTTATTGCTTTAAATGCGTTTTTAGCGCATGATTGTACATTTGAGCTGAATGTGTCAAAATCTTAAAAATTAACAGGTGCCCAAGCAATTTCATGCTAGAATCATCATCCGGATGCCAAAATAAACTAAATACAGCAAAAGATTTGAGTGCACAACGTTTGGTTTAGATTTGACAGCCATAATCAGCAATTGTGTACATTTGAGCTGAATGTGTCAAAATCTTAAAAATTAACAGGTGCCCAAGCAATTTCATGCTAGAATCATCATCCGGATGCCAAAATAAACTAAATACAGCAAAAGATTTGAGTGCACAACGTTTGGTTTAGGTTTGACAGCCATAATCACCTTTTTATTGCTTTAAATGCGTTTTTAGCGCATGATTGTACATTTGAGCTGAATGTGTCAAAATCTTAAAAATTAACAGGTGCCCAAGCAATTTCATGCTAGAATCATCATCCGGATGCCAAAATAAACTAAATACAGCAAAAGATTTGAGTGCACAACGTTTGGTTTAGATTTGACAGCCATAATCAGCAATTGTGTACATTTGAGCTGAATGTGTCAAAATCTTAAAAATTAACAGGTGCCCAAGCAATTTCATGCTAGAATCATCATCCGGATGCCAAAATAAACTAAATACAGCAAAAGATTTGAGTGCACAACGTTTGGTTTAGGTTTGACAGCCATAATCACCTTTTTA
Source organism: Festucalex cinctus (assembly GCF_051991245.1). Taxonomy (NCBI): domain Eukaryota; kingdom Metazoa; phylum Chordata; class Actinopteri; order Syngnathiformes; family Syngnathidae; genus Festucalex; species Festucalex cinctus. Next base: position 49,047 of record NW_027520448.1, read on the forward strand.
TTGCTTTAAATGCGTTTTTAGCGCATGATTGTACATTTGAGCTGAATGTGTCAAAATCTTAAAAATTAACAGGTGCCCAAGCAATTTCATGCTAGAATCATCATCCGGATGCCAAAATAAACTAAATACAGCAAAAGATTTGAGTGCACAACGTTTGGTTTAGATTTGACAGCCATAATCAGCAATCGTGTACATTTGAGCTGAATGTGTCAAAATCTTAAAAATTAACAGGTGCCCAAGCAATTTCATGCTAGAATCATCATCCGGATGCCAAAATAAACTAAATACAGCAAAAGATTTGAGTGCACAACGTTTGGTTTAGGTTTGACAGCCATAATCACCTTTTTATTGCTTTAAATGCGTTTTTAGCGCATGATTGTACATTTGAGCTGAATGTGTCAAAATCTTAAAAATTAACAGGTGCCCAAGCAATTTCATGCTAGAATCATCATCCGGATGCCAAAATAAACTAAATACAGCAAAAGATTTGAGTGCACAACGTTTGGTTTAGATTTGACAGCCATAATCAGCAATTGTGTACATTTGAGCTGAATGTGTCAAAATCTTAAAAATTAACAGGTGCCCAAGCAATTTCATGCTAGAATCATCATCCGGATGCCAAAATAAACTAAATACAGCAAAAGATTTGAGTGCACAACGTTTGGTTTAGGTTTGACAGCCATAATCACCTTTTTATTGCTTTAAATGCGTTTTTAGCGCATGATTGTACATTTGAGCTGAATGTGTCAAAATCTTAAAAATTAACAGGTGCCCAAGCAATTTCATGCTAGAATCATCATCCGGATGCCAAAATAAACTAAATACAGCAAAAGATTTGAGTGCACAACGTTTGGTTTAGATTTGACAGCCATAATCAGCAATTGTGTACATTTGAGCTGAATGTGTCAAAATCTTAAAAATTAACAGGTGCCCAAGCAATTTCATGCTAGAATCATCATCCGGATGCCAAAATAAACTAAATACAGCAAAAGATTTGAGTGCACAACGTTTGGTTTAGGTTTGACAGCCATAATCACCTTTTTATTGCTTTAAATGCGTTTTTAGCGCATGATTGTACATTTGAGCTGAATGTGTCAAAATCTTAAAAATTAACAGGTGCCCAAGCAATTTCATGCTAGAATCATCATCCGGATGCCAAAATAAACTAAATACAGCAAAAGATTTGAGTGCACAACGTTTGGTTTAGATTTGACAGCCATAATCAGCAATTGTGTACATTTGAGGTGAATGTGTCAAAATCTTAAAAATTAACAGGTGCCCAAGCAATTTCATGCTAGAATCATCATCCGGATGCCAAAATAAACTAAATACAGCAAAAGATTTGAGTGCACAACGTTTGGTTTAGGTTTGACAGCCATAATCACCTTTTTATTGCTTTAAATGCGTTTTTAGCGCATGATTGTACATTTGAGCTGAATGTGTCAAAATCTTAAAAATTAACAGGTGCCCAAGCAATTTCATGCTAGAATCATCATCCGGATGCCAAAATAAACTAAATACAGCAAAAGATTTGAGTGCACAACGTTTGGTTTAGATTTGACAGCCATAATCAGCAATTGTGTACATTTGAGCTGAATGTGTCAAAATCTTAAAAATTAACAGGTGCCCAAGCAATTTCATGCTAGAATCATCATCCGGATGCCAAAATAAACTAAATACAGCAAAAGATTTGAGTGCACAACGTTTGGTTTAGGTTTGACAGCCATAATCACATTTTTATTGCTTTAAATGCGTTTTTAGCGCATGATTGTACATTTGAGCTGAATGTGTCAAAATCTTAAAAATTAACAGGTGCCCAAGCAATTTCATGCTAGAATCATCATCCGGATGCCAAAATAAACTAAATACAGCAAAAGATTTGAGTGCACAACGTTTGGTTTAGATTTGACAGCCATAATCACCTTTCTATTGCTTTAAATGCGTTTTTAGCGCATGATTGTACATTTGAGCTGAATGTGTCAAAATCTTAAAAATTAACAGGTGCCCAAGCAATTTCATGCTAGAATCATCATCCGGATGCCAAAATAAACTAAATACAGCAAAAGATTTGAGTGCACAACGTTTGGTTTAGATTTGACAGCCATAATCAGCAATTGTGTACATTTGAGCTGAATGTGTCAAAATCTTAAAAATTAACAGGTGCCCAAGCAATTTCATGCTAGAATCATCATCCGGATGCCAAAATAAACTAAATACAGCAAAAGATTTGAGTGCACAACGTTTGGTTTAGGTTTGACAGCCATAATCACCTTTTTATTGCTTTAAATGCGTTTTTTAGCGCATGATTGTACATTTGAGCTGAATGTGTCAAATCTTAAAAATTAACAGGTGCCCAAGCAATTTCATGCTAGAATCATCATCCGGATGCCAAAATAAACTAAATACAGCAAAAGATTTGAGTGCACAACGTTTGGTTTAGATTTGACAGCCATAATCAGCAATTGGTGTACATTTGAGCTGAATGTGTCAAAATCTTAAACATTAACAGGTGCCCAAGCAATTTCATGCTAGAATCATCATCCGGATGCCAAAATAAACTAAATACAGCAAAAGATTTGAGTGCACAACGTTTGGTTTAGATTTGACAGCCATAATCACCTTTTATTGCTTTAAATGCGTTTTTAGCGCATGATTGTACATTTGAGCTGAATGTGTCAAAATCTTAAAAATTAACAGGTGCCCAAGCAATTTCATGCTAGAATCATCATCCGGATGCCAAAATAAACTAAATACAGCAAAAGATTTGAGTGCACAACGTTTGGTTTAGATTTGACAGCCATAATCACATTTTTATTGCTTTAAATGCGTTTTTAGCGCATGATTGTACATTTGAGCTGAATGTGTCAAAATCTTAAAAATTAACAGGTGCCCAAGCAATTTCATGCTAGAATCATCATCCGGATGCCAAAATAAACTAAATACAGCAAAAGATTTGAGTGCACAACGTTTGGTTTAGATTTGACAGCCATAATCAGCAATTGTGTACATTTGAGCTGAATGTGTCAAAATCTTAAAAATTAACAGGTGCCCAAGCAATTTCATGCTAGAATCATCATCCGGATGCCAAAATAAACTAAATACAGCAAAAGATTTGAGTGCACAACGTTTGGTTTAGGTTTGACAGCCATAATCACCTTTTTATTGCTTTAAATGCGTTTTTAGCGCATGATTGTACATTTGAGCTGAATGTGTCAAAATCTTAAAAATTAACAGGTGCCCAAGCAATTTCATGCTAGAATCATCATCCGGATGCCAAAATAAACTAAATACAGCAAAAGATTTGAGTGCACAACGTTTGGTTTAGATTTGACAGCCATAATCAGCAATTGTGTACATTTGAGCTGAATGTGTCAAAATCTTAAACATTAACAGGTGCCCAAGCAATTTCATGCTAGAATCATCATCCGGATGCCAAAATAAACTAAATACAGCAAAAGATTTGAGTGCACAACGTTTGGTTTAGGTTTGACAGCCATAATCACCTTTTTATTGCTTTAAATGCGTTTTTAGCGCATGATTGTACATTTGAGCTGAATGTGTCAAAATCTTAAAAATTAACAGGTGCCCAAGCAATTTCATGCTAGAATCATCATCCGGATGCCAAAATAAACTAAATACAGCAAAAGATTTGAGTGCACAACGTTTGGTTTAGATTTGACAGCCATAATCAGCAATCGTGTACATTTGAGCTGAATGTGTCAAAATCTTAAAAATTAACAGGTGCCCAAGCAATTTCATGCTAGAATCATCATCCGGATGCCAAAATAAACTAATACAGCAAAAGATTTGAGTGCACAACGTTTGGTTTAGGTTTTGACAGCCATAATCACCTTTTTATTGCTTTAAATGCGTTTTTAGCGCATGATTGTACATTTGAGCTGAATGTGTCAAAATCTTAAAAATTAACAGGTGCCCAAGCAATTTCATGCTAGAATCATCATCCGGATGCCAAAATAAACTAAATACAGCAAAAGATTTGAGTGCACAACGTTTGGTTTAGATTTGACAGCCATAATCAGCAATTGTGTACATTTGAGCTGAATGTGTCAAAATCTTAAAAATTAACAGGTGCCCAAGCAATTTCATGCTAGAATCATCATCCGGATGCCAAAATAAACTAAATACAGCAAAAGATTTGAGTGCACAACGTTTGGTTTAGGTTTGACAGCCATAATCACCTTTTTATTGCTTTAAATGCGTTTTTAGCGCATGATTGTACATTTGAGCTGAATGTGTCAAAATCTTAAAAATTAACAGGTGCCCAAGCAATTTCATGCTAGAATCATCATCCGGATGCCAAAATAAACTAAATACAGCAAAAGATTTGAGTGCACAACGTTTGGTTTAGATTTGACAGCCATAATCAGCAATTGTGTACATTTGAGCTGAATGTGTCAAAATCTTAAAAATTAACAGGTGCCCAAGCAATTTCATGCTAGAATCATCATCCGGATGCCAAAATAAACTAAATACAGCAAAAGATTTGAGTGCACAACGTTTGGTTTAGGTTTGACAGCCATAATCACCTTTTTATTGCTTTAAATGCGTTTTTAGCGCATGATTGTACATTTGAGCTGAATGTGTCAAAATCTTAAAAATTAACAGGTGCCCAAGCAATTTCATGCTAGAATCATCATCCGGATGCCAAAATAAACTAAATACAGCAAAAGATTTGAGTGCACAACGTTTGGTTTAGATTTGACAGCCATAATCAGCAATTGTGTACATTTGAGGTGAATGTGTCAAAATCTTAAAAATTAACAGGTGCCCAAGCAATTTCATGCTAGAATCATCATCCGGATGCCAAAATAAACTAAATACAGCAAAAGATTTGAGTGCACAACGTTTGGTTTAGGTTTGACAGCCATAATCACCTTTTTATTGCTTTAAATGCGTTTTTAGCGCATGATTGTACATTTGAGCTGAATGTGTCAAAATCTTAAAAATTAACAGGTGCCCAAGCAATTTCATGCTAGAATCATCATCCGGATGCCAAAATAAACTAAATACAGCAAAAGATTTGAGTGCACAACGTTTGGTTTAGATTTGACAGCCATAATCAGCAATTGTGTACATTTGAGCTGAATGTGTCAAAATCTTAAAAATTAACAGGTGCCCAAGCAATTTCATGCTAGAATCATCATCCGGATGCCAAAATAAACTAAATACAGCAAAAGATTTGAGTGCACAACGTTTGGTTTAGGTTTGACAGCCATAATCACATTTTTATTGCTTTAAATGCGTTTTTAGCGCATGATTGTACATTTGAGCTGAATTTTGTCAAAATCTTAAAAATTAACAGGTGCCCAAGCAATTTCATGCTAGAATCATCATCCGGATGCCAAAATAAACTAAATACAGCAAAAGATTTGAGTGCACAACGTTTGGTTTAGATTTGACAGCCATAATCAGCAATTGTGTACATTTGAGGTGAATGTGTCAAAATCTTAAAAATTAACAGGTGCCCAAGCAATTTCATGCTAGAATCATCATCCGGATGCCAAAATAAACTAAATACAGCAAAAGATTTGAGTGCACAACGTTTGGTTTAGATTTGACAGCCATAATCACCTTTCTATTGCTTTAAATGCGTTTTTAGCGCATGATTGTACATTTGAGCTGAATGTGTCAAAATCTTAAAAATTAACAGGTGCCCAAGCAATTTCATGCTAGAATCATCATCCGGATGCCAAAATAAACTAAATACAGCAAAAGATTTGAGTGCACAACGTTTGGTTTAGATTTGACAGCCATAATCAGCAATTGTGTACATTTGAGCTGAATGTGTCAAAATCTTAAAAATTAACAGGTGCCCAAGCAATTTCATGCTAGAATCATCATCCGGATGCCAAAATAAACTAAATACAGCAAAAGATTTGAGTGCACAACGTTTGGTTTAGGTTTGACAGCCATAATCACCTTTTTATTGCTTTAAATGCGTTTTTAGCGCATGATTGTACATTTGAGCTGAATGTGTCAAAATCTTAAAAATTAACAGGTGCCCAAGCAATTTCATGCTAGAATCATCATCCGGATGCCAAAATAAACTAAATACAGCAAAAGATTTGAGTGCACAACGTTTGGTTTAGATTTGACAGCCATAATCAGCAATTGTGTACATTTGAGCTGAATGTGTCAAAATCTTAAACATTAACAGGTGCCCAAGCAATTTCATGCTAGAATCATCATCCGGATGCCAAAATAAACTAAATACAGCAAAAGATTTGAGTGCACAACGTTTGGTTTAGATTTGACAGCCATAATCACCTTTTTATTGCTTTAAATGCGTTTTTAGCGCATGATTGTACATTTGAGCTGAATGTGTCAAAATCTTAAAAATTAACAGGTGCCCAAGCAATTTCATGCTAGAATCATCATCCGGATGCCAAAATAAACTAAATACAGCAAAAGATTTGAGTGCACAACGTTTGGTTTAGATTTGACAGCCATAATCACATTTTTATTGCTTTAAATGCGTTTTTAGCGCATGATTGTACATTTGAGCTGAATGTGTCAAAATCTTAAAAATTAACAGGTGCCCAAGCAATTTCATGCTAGAATCATCATCCGGATGCCAAAATAAACTAAATACAGCAAAAGATTTGAGTGCACAACGTTTGGTTTAGATTTGACAGCCATAATCAGCAATTGTGTACATTTGAGGTGAATGTGTCAAAATCTTAAAAATTAACAGGTGCCCAAGCAATTTCATGCTAGAATCATCATCCGGATGCCAAAATAAACTAAATACAGCAAAAGATTTGAGTGCACAACGTTTGGTTTAGATTTGACAGCCATAATCACCTTTCTATTGCTTTAAATGCGTTTTTAGCGCATGATTGTACATTTGAGCTGAATGTGTCAAAATCTTAAAAATTAACAGGTGCCCAAGCAATTTCATGCTAGAATCATCATCCGGATGCCAAAATAAACTAAATACAGCAAAAGATTTGAGTGCACAACGTTTGGTTTAGATTTGACAGCCATAATCAGCAATTGTGTACATTTGAGCTGAATGTGTCAAAATCTTAAAAATTAACAGGTGCCCAAGCAATTTCATGCTAGAATCATCATCCGGATGCCAAAATAAACTAAATACAGCAAAAGATTTGAGTGCACAACGTTTGGTTTAGGTTTGACAGCCATAATCACCTTTTTATTGCTTTAAATGCGTTTTTAGCGCATGATTGTACATTTGAGCTGAATGTGTCAAAATCTTAAAAATTAACAGGTGCCCAAGCAATTTCATGCTAGAATCATCATCCGGATGCCAAAATAAACTAAATACAGCAAAAGATTTGAGTGCACAACGTTTGGTTTAGATTTGACAGCCATAATCAGCAATTGTGTACATTTGAGCTGAATGTGTCAAAATCTTAAAAATTAACAGGTGCCCAAGCAATTTCATGCTAGAATCATCATCCGGATGCCAAAATAAACTAAATACAGCAAAAGATTTGAGTGCACAACGTTTGGTTTAGGTTTGACAGCCATAATCACATTTTTATTGCTTTAAATGCGTTTTTAGCGCATGATTGTACATTTGAGCTGAATGTGTCAAAATCTTAAAAATTAACAGGTGCCCAAGCAATTTCATGCTAGAATCATCATCCGGATGCCAAAATAAACTAAATACAGCAAAAGATTTGAGTGCACAACGTTTGGTTTAGATTTGACAGCCATAATCAGCAATTGTGTACATTTGAGGTGAATGTGTCAAAATCTTAAAAATTAACAGGTGCCCAAGCAATTTCATGCTAGAATCATCATCCGGATGCCAAAATAAACTAAATACAGCAAAAGATTTGAGTGCACAACGTTTGGTTTAGATTTGACAGCCATAATCACCTTTCTATTGCTTTAAATGCGTTTTTAGCGCATGATTGTACATTTGAGCTGAATGTGTCAAAATCTTAAAAATTAACAGGTGCCCAAGCAATTTCATGCTAGAATCATCATCCGGATGCCAAAATAAACTAAATACAGCAAAAGATTTGAGTGCACAACGTTTGGTTTAGATTTGACAGCCATAATCAGCAATTGTGTACATTTGAGCTGAATGTGTCAAAATCTTAAAAATTAACAGGTGCCCAAGCAATTTCATGCTAGAATCATCATCCGGATGCCAAAATAAACTAAATACAGCAAAAGATTTGAGTGCACAACGTTTGGTTTAGGTTTGACAGCCATAATCACCTTTTTATTGCTTTAAATGCGTTTTTAGCGCATGATTGTACATTTGAGCTGAATGTGTCAAAATCTTAAAAATTAACAGGTGCCCAAGCAATTTCATGCTAGAATCATCATCCGGATGCCAAAATAAACTAAATACAGCAAAAGATTTGAGTGCACAACGTTTGGTTTAGATTTGACAGCCATAATCAGCAATTGTGTACATTTGAGCTGAATGTGTCAAAATCTTAAACATTAACAGGTGCCCAAGCAATTTCATGCTAGAATCATCATCCGGATGCCAAAATAAACTAAATACAGCAAAAGATTTGAGTGCACAACGTTTGGTTTAGATTTGACAGCCATAATCACCTTTTTATTGCTTTAAATGCGTTTTTAGCGCATGATTGTACATTTGAGCTGAATGTGTCAAAATCTTAAAAATTAACAGGTGCCCAAGCAATTTCATGCTAGAATCATCATCCGGATGCCAAAATAAACTAAATACAGCAAAAGATTT
>NW_027520449.1:0-57287 GCF_051991245.1 Festucalex cinctus
AAAAGCCTTACTATACATGGTCGTTTTTTTGTCGGAAAAAAAGCCTTACTATACATGGTCGTTTTTTTGTCGGAAAAAAAAGCCTTACTATACATGGTCGTTTTTTTGTCGGAAAAAAAAGCCTTACTATACATGGTCGTTTTTATGTCGGAAAAAAAAGCCTTACTATACATGGTCGTTTTTTGTCGGAAAAAAAGCCTTACTATACATGGTCGTTTTTTGTCAGAAAAAAAAGCCTTACTATACATGGTCGTTTTTTTGTCGGAAAAAAAAGCCTTACTATACATGGTCGTTTTTTTGTCGGAAAAAAAAGCCTTACTATACATGGTCGTTTTTTTGTCGGAAAAAAAAGCCTTACTATACATGGTCGTTTTTTTGTCGGAAAAAAAAAGCCTTACTATACATGGTCGTTTTTATGTCGGAAAAAAAAGCCTTACTATACATGGTCGTTTTTACGTCGGAAATAAAAGCCTTACTATACATGTTGGTTTTATGTCGAAAAAAAAAGCCTTACTATACATGGTCGTTTTTTTGTCAGAAAAAAAAGCCTTACTATACATGGTCGTTTTTTTGTCGGAAAAAAAAGCCTTACTATACATGGTCGTTTTTTTGTCAGAAAAAAAAGCCTTACTATACATGGTCGTTTTTTTGTCGGAAAAAAGAGCCTTACTATACATGGTCGTTTTTATGTCGGAAAAAAAAGCCTTACTATACATGGTCGTTTTTACGTCGGAAAAAAAAGCCTTACTATACATGGTCGTTTTTTTGTCGGAAAAAAAAGCCTTACTATACATGGTCGTTTTTTTGTCGGAAAAAAAAGCCTTACTATACATGGTCGTTTTTTTGTCGGAAAAAAAAGCCTTACTATACATGGTTGTTTTTTTGTCGGAAAAAAAAGCCTTACTATACATGGTCGTTTTTATGTCGGAAAAAAAAGCCTTACTATACATGGTCGTTTTTTTGTCGGAAAAACAAGCCTTACTATACATGGTCGTTTTTACGTCGGAAAAAAAAGCCTTACTATACATGGTCGTTTTTTTGTCGGAAAAAAAAGCCTTACTATACATGGTCGTTTTTTTGTCAGAAAAAAAAGCCTTACTATACATGGTCGTTTTTTGTCGGAAAAAAAAGCCTTACTATACATGGTCGTTTTTATGTCGGAAAAAAAAGCCTTACTATACATGGTCGTTTTTACGTCGGAAAAAAAAGCCTTACTATACATGGTCGTTTTTATGTCGAAAAAAAAAGCCTTACTATACATGGTCGTTTCTTTGTCAGAAAAAAAAGCCTTACTATACATGGTCGTTTTTTTGTCGGAAAAAAAAGCCTTACTATACATGGTCGTTTTTTTGTCGGAAAAAAAAGCCTTACTATACATGGTCGTTTTTTTGTCGGAAAAAAAAGCCTTACTATACATGGTCGTTTTTTTGTCGGAAAAAAAAGCCTTACTATACATGTTCGTTTGGTTTGACTCAGCCTGGGATCGAACCCACAACCTCAGCGTCAGAGTGTAAACACTCTACCACTAGACCACAGGGCTGTTAGTCAGTTTACTGGAAAGAAGAGCAATGAGTTTAGTAAGTATGAGTAGGAATTTAAAAAAAATAAATAAATAAATAAATAAAAAAATAAAAAAAAGCCTTACTATACATGGTCGTTTTTTTTGTCAGAAAAAAAAGCCTTACTATACATGGTCGTTTTTTGTCGGAAAAAAAAGCCTTACTATACATGGTCGTTTTTATGTCGGAAAAAAAAGCCTTACTATACATGGTCGTTTTTACGTCGGAAAAAAAAGCCTTACTATACATGGTCGTTTTTTTGTCAGAAAAAAAAGCCTTACTATACATGGTCGTTTTTTTGTCGGAAAAAAAAGCCTTACTATACATGGTCGTTTTTATGTCGAAAAAAAAAGCCTTACTATACATGGTCGTTTTTTTGTCGGAAAAAAAAGCCTTACTATACATGGTCGTTTTTATGTCGGAAAAAAAAGCCTTACTATACATGGTCGTTTTTACGTCGGAAAAAAAAGCCTTACTATACATGGTCGTTTTTATGTCGAAAAAAAAAGCCTTACTATACATGGTCGTTTCTTTGTCAGAAAAAAAAGCCTTACTATACATGGTCGTTTTTTTTGTCGGAAAAAAAAGCCTTACTATACATGGTCGTTTTTTTGTCAGAAAAAAAAGCCTTACTATACATGGTCGTTTTTTTGTCGGAAAAAAAAGCCTTACTATACATGGTCGTTTTTATGTCGGAAAAAAAAGCCTTACTATACATGGTCGTTTTTACGTCGGAAAAAAAAGCCTTACTATACATGTTGGTTTTATGTCGAAAAAAAAAGCCTTACTATACATGGTCGTTTTTTTGTCAGAAAAAAAAGCCTTACTATACATGGTCGTTTTTTTGTCGGAAAAAAAAGCCTTACTATACATGGTCGTTTTTATGTCGAAAAAAAAAGCCTTACTATACATGGTCGTTTTTTTGTCAGAAAAAAAAGCCTTACTATACATGGTCGTTTTTTTGTCGGAAAAAAAAGCCTTACTATACATGGTCGTTTTTTTGTCGGAAAAAAAAGCCTTACTATACATGGTCGTTTTTTTTGTCAGAAAAAAAAGCCTTACTATACATGGTCGTTTTTTTGTCGGAAAAAAAAGCCTTACTATACATGGTCGTTTTTTTGTCGGAAAAAAAAGCCTTACTATACATGGTCGTTTTTTTGTCAGAAAAAAAAGCCTTACTATACATGGTCGTTTTTTTGTCGGAAAAAAAAGCCTTACTATACATGGTCGTTTTTATGTCGGAAAAAAAAGCCTTACTATACATGGTCGTTTTTACGTCGGAAAAAAAAGCCTTACTATACATGTTGGTTTTATGTCGAAAAAAAAAGCCTTACTATACATGGTCGTTTTTTTGTCAGAAAAAAAAGCCTTACTATACATGGTCGTTTTTTTTGTCGGAAAAAAAAGCCTTACTATACATGGTCGTTTTTTTGTCGGGAAAAAAAAGCCTTACTATACATGGTCGTATTTTTTGTCGGAAAAAAAAGCCTTACTATACATGGTCGTTTTTTTGTCGGAAAAAAAAGCCTTACTATACATGGTCGTTTTTTTGTCGGAAAAAAAAGCCTTACTATACATGGTCGTTTTTTTGTCGGAAAAAAAAGCCTTACTATACATGGTTGTTTTTTTGTCGGAAAAAAAAGCCTTACTATACATGGTCGTTTTTATGTCGAAAAAAAAAGCCTTACTATACATGGTCGTTTTTTTGTCAGAAAAAAAAGCCTTACTATACATGGTCGTTTTTTTGTCGGAAAAAAAAGCCTTACTATACATGGTCGTTTTTTTTGTCAGAAAAAAAAGCCTTACTATACATGGTCGTTTTTTTGTCGGAAAAAAAAGCCTTACTATACATGGTCGTTTTTTTTGTCAGAAAAAAAAGCCTTACTATACATGGTTGTTTTTTTTGTCGGAAAAAAAGCCTTACTATACATGGTCGTTTTTTTGTCGGAAAAAAAAGCCTTACTATACATGGTCGTTTTTTTGTCGGAAAAAAAAGCCTTACTATACATGGTCGTTTTTTTGTCGGAAAAAAAAGCCTTACTATACATGGTCGTTTTTTTGTCGGAAAAAAAAGCCTTACTATACATGGTCGTTTTTTTGTCGGAAAAAAAAGCCTTACTATACATGGTCGTTTTATGTCGGAAAAAAAAGCCTTACTATACATGGTCGTTTTTTTGTTGGAAAAACAAGCCTTACTATACATGGTCGTTTTTACGTCGGAAAAAAAAGCCTTACTATACATGGTCGTTTTTTTGTCGGAAAAAAAAGCCTTACTATACATGGTCGTTTTTTTGTCAGAAAAAAAGCCTTACTATACATGGTCGTTTTTTTGTCGGAAAAAAAAGCCTTACTATACATGGTCGTTTTTATGTCGGAAAAAAAAGCCTTACTATACATGGTCGTTTTTACGTCGGAAAAAAAAGCCTTACTATACATGGTCGTTTTTATGTCGAAAAAAAAAGCCTTACTATACATGGTCGTTTCTTTGTCAGAAAAAAAAGCCTTACTATACATGGTCGTTTTTTTGTCGGAAAAAAAAGCCTTACTATACATGGTCGTTTTTTTGTCGGAAAAAAAAGCCTTACTATACATGGTCGTTTTTTTGTCGGAAAAAAAAGCCTTACTATACATGGTCGTTTTTTTTTGTCAGAAAAAAAAGCCTTACTATACATGGTCGTTTTTTTGTCGGAAAAAAAAGCCTTACTATACATGGTCGTTTTTTTGTCGGAAAAAAAAGCCTTACTATACATGGTCGTTTTTTTGTCGGAAAAAAAAGCCTTACTATACATGGTCGTTTTTATGTCGGAAAAAAAAGCCTTACTATACATGGTCGTTTTTACGTCGGAAAAAAAAGCCTTACTATACATGTTGGTTTTATGTCGAAAAAAAAAGCCTTACTATACATGGTCGTTTTTTTGTCAGAAAAAAAAGCCTTACTATACATGGTCGTTTTTTTTGTCAGAAAAAAAAGCCTTACTATACATGGTCGTTTTTTTGTCGGAAAAAAAAGCCTTACTATACATGGTCGTTTTTATGTCGGAAAAAAAAGCCTTACTATACATGGTCGTTTTTATGTCGGAAAAAAAAGCCTTACTATACATGGTCGTTTTTTTGTCAGAAAAAAAAGCCTTACTATACATGGTCGTTTTTTTGTCGGAAAAAAAAGCCTTACTATACATGGTCGTTTTTATGTCGAAAAAAAAAGCCTTACTATACATGGTCGTTTTTTTGTCAGAAAAAAAAGCCTTACTATACATGGTCGTTTTTTTGTCGGAAAAAAAAGCCTTACTATACATGGTCGTTTTTTTGTCGGAAAAAAAAGCCTTACTATACATGGTCGTTTTTTTTTGTCAGAAAAAAAAGCCTTACTATACATGGTCGTTTTTTTGTCCGAAAAAAAAGCCTTACTATACATGGTCGTTTTTTTGTCGGAAAAAAAAGCCTTACTGTACATGGTCGTTTTTTTGTCAGAAAAAAAAGCCTTACTATACATGGTCGTTTTTTTGTCGGAAAAAAAAGCCTTACTATACATGGTCGTTTTTATGTCGGAAAAAAAAGCCTTACTATACATGGTCGTTTTTACGTCGGAAAAAAAAGCCTTACTATACATGTTGGTTTTATGTCGAAAAAAAAAGCCTTACTATACATGGTCGTTTTTTTGTCAGAAAAAAAAGCCTTACTATACATGGTCGTTTTTTTGTCGGAAAAAAAAGCCTTACTATACATGGTCGTTTTTTTGTCGGAAAAAAAAGCCTTACTATACATGGTCGTTTTTTTGTCGGAAAAAAAAGCCTTACTATACATGGTCGTTTTTTTGTCGGGAAAAAAAAGCCTTACTATACATGGTCGTATTTTTTGTCGGAAAAAAAAGCCTTACTATACATGGTCGTTTTTTTGTCGGAAAAAAAAGCCTTACTATACATGGTCGTTTTTTTGTCGGAAAAAAAAGCCTTACTATACATGGTTGTTTTTTTGTCGGAAAAAAAAGCCTTACTATACATGGTTGTTTTTTTGTCGGAAAAAAAAGCCTTACTATACATGGTCGTTTTTATGTCTAAAAAAAAAGCCTTACTATACATGGTCGTTTTTTTGTCAGAAAAAAAAGCCTTACTATACATGGTCGTTTTTTTGTCGGAAAAAAAAGCCTTACTATACATGGTCGTTTTTTTGTCGGAAAAAAAAGCCTTACTATACATGGTCGTTTTTTTGTCGGGAAAAAAAAGCCTTACTATACATGGTCGTATTTTTTGTCGGAAAAAAAAGCCTTACTATACATGGTCGTTTTTTTGTCGGAAAAAAAAGCCTTACTATACATGGTCGTTTTTTTGTCGGAAAAAAAAGCCTTACTATACATGTTCGTTTGGTTTGACTCAGCCTGGGATCGAACCCACAACCTCAGCTTCAGAGTGTAAACACTCTACCACTAGACCACAGGGCTGTTAGTCAGTTTACTGGAAAGAAGAGCAATGAGTTTAGTAAGTATGACTAGGAATTTAAAAAAATAAAATAAATAAATAAATAAAAAAATAAAAAAAAGCCTTACTATACATGGTCGTTTTTTTTGTCAGAAAAAAAAGCCTTACTATACATGGTCGTTTTTATGTCGGAAAAAAAAGCCTTACCATACATGGTCGTTTTTACGTCGGAAAAAAAAGCCTTACTATACATGGTCGTTTTTTTGTCAGAAAAAAAAGCCTTACTATACATGGTCGTTTTTTTGTCGGAAAAAAAAGCCTTACTATACATGGTCGTTTTTATGTCGAAAAAAAAAGCCTTACTATACATGGTTGTTTTTTTGTCAGAAAAAAAAGCCTTACTATACATGGTCGTTTTTTTGTCGGAAAAAAAAGCCTTACTATACATGGTCGTTTTTTTGTCGGAAAAAAAAGCCTTACTATACATGGTCGTTTTTTTGTCGGAAAAAAAAGCCTTACTATACATGGTCGTTTTTTTGTCGGGAAAAAAAAGCCTTACTATACATGGTCGTATTTTTTGTCGGAAAAAAAAGCCTTACTATACATGGTCGTTTTTTTGTCGGAAAAAAAAGCCTTACTATACATGGTCGTTTTTTTGTCGGAAAAAAAAGCCTTACTATACATGGTCGTTTTTTTGTCGGAAAAAAAAGCCTTACTATACATGGTTGTTTTTTTGTCGGAAAAAAAAGCCTTACTATACATGGTCGTTTTTATGTCGAAAAAAAAAGCCTTACTATACATGGTCGTTTTTTTGTCAGAAAAAAAAGCCTTACTATACATGGTCGTTTTTTTGTCGGAAAAAAAAGCCTTACTATACATGGTCGTTTTTTTGTCGGAAAAAAAAGCCTTACTATACATGCTCGTTTTTTTTGTCAGAAAAAAAAGCCTTACTATACATGGTCGTTTTTTTGTCGGAAAAAAAAGCCTTACTATACATGGTCGTTTTTTTTGTCAGAAAAAAAAGCCTTACTATACATGGTCGTTTTTTTGTCGGAAAAAAAGCCTTACTATACATGGTCGTTTTTTTGTCGGAAAAAAAAGCCTTACTATACATGGTCGTTTTTTTGTCGGAAAAAAAAGCCTTACTATACATGGTCGTTTTTTTGTCGGAAAAAAAAGCCTTACTATACATGGTCGTTTTTTTGTCGGAAAAAAAAGCCTTACTATACATGGTCGTTTTTTTGTCGGAAAAAAAAGCCTTACTATACATGGTCGTTTTAATGTCGGAAAAAAAAGCCTTACTATACATGGTCGTTTTTTTGTCGGAAAAACAAGCCTTACTATACATGGTCGTTTTTACGTCGGAAAAAAAAGCCTTACTATACATGGTCGTTTTTTTGTCGGAAAAAAAAGCCTTACTATACATGGTCGTTTTTATGTCGGAAAAAAAAGCCTTACTATACATGGTCGTTTTTACGTCGGAAAAAAAAGCCTTACTATACATGGTCGTTTTTATGTCGAAAAAAAAAGCCTTACTATACATGGTCGTTTTTTTGTCAGAAAAAAAAGCCTTACTATACATGGTCGTTTTTTTGTCGGAAAAAAAAGCCTTACTATACATGGTCGTTTTTTTGTCGGAAAAAAAAGCCTTACTATACATGGTCGTTTTTTTGTCGGAAAAAAAAGCCTTACTATACATGGTCGTTTTTTTGTCGGGAAAAAAAAGCCTTACTATACATGGTCGTATTTTTTGTCGGAAAAAAAAGCCTTACTATACATGGTCGTTTTTTTGTCGGAAAAAAAAGCCTTACTATACATGGTCGTTTTTTTGTCGGAAAAAAAGCCTTACTATACATGGTCGTTTTTTTGTCGGAAAAAAAAGCCTTACTATACATGGTCGTTTTTTTGTCGGAAAAAAAAGCCTTACTATACATGGTCGTTTTTATGTCGGAAAAAAAAGCCTTACTATACATGGTCGTTTTTTTTGTCAGAAAAAAAAGCCTTACTATACATGGTCGTTTTTTTGTCGGAAAAAAAGCCTTACTATACATGGTCGTTTTTTTGTCGGAAAAAAAAGCCTTACTATACATGGTCGTTTTTTTGTCGGAAAAAAAAGCCTTACTATACATGGTCGTTTTTTTGTCGGAAAAAAAAGCCTTACTATACATGGTCGTTTTTTTGTCGGAAAAAAAAGCCTTACTATACATGGTCGTTTTTTTGTCGGAAAAAAAAGCCTTACTATACATGGTCGTTTTAATGTCGGAAAAAAAAGCCTTACTATACATGGTCGTTTTTTTGTCGGAAAAACAAGCCTTACTATACATGGTCGTTTTTACGTCGGAAAAAAAAGCCTTACTATACATGGTCGTTTTTTTGTCGGAAAAAAAAGCCTTACTATACATGGTCGTTTTTTTGTCAGAAAAAAAAGCCTTACTATACATGGTCGTTTTTTTGTCGGAAAAAAAAGCCTTACTATACATGGTCGTTTTTATGTCGGAAAAAAAAGCCTTACTATACATGGTCGTTTTTACGTCGGAAAAAAAAGCCTTACTATACATGGTCGTTTTTATGTCGGAAAAAAAAGCCTTACTATACATGGTCGTTTTTTTGTCAGAAAAAAAAGCCTTACTATACATGGTCGTTTTTTTGTCGGAAAAAAAAGCCTTACTATACATGGTCGTTTTTTTGTCGGAAAAAAAAGCCTTACTATACATGGTCGTTTTTTTGTCGGAAAAAAAAGCCTTACTATACATGGTCGTTTTTTTGTCGGGAAAAAAAAGCCTTACTATACATGGTCGTATTTTTTGTCGGAAAAAAAAGCCTTACTATACATGGTCGTTTTTTTGTCGGAAAAAAAAGCCTTACTATACATGGTCGTTTTTTTGTCGGAAAAAAAGCCTTACTATACATGGTCGTTTTTTTGTCGGAAAAAAAAGCCTTACTATACATGGTCGTTTTTTTGTCGGAAAAAAAAGCCTTACTATACATGGTCGTTTTTATGTCGGAAAAAAAAGCCTTACTATACATGGTCGTTTTTTTGTCGGAAAAAAAAGCCTTACTATACATGGTCGTTTTTTTGTCAGAAAAAAAAGCCTTACTATACATGGTCGTTTTTTTGTCGGAAAAAAAAGCCTTACTATACATGGTCGTTTTTTTGTCGGAAAAAAAAGCCTTACTATACATGGTCGTTTTTTTGTCGGAAAAAAAAGCCTTACTATACATGGTCGTTTTTTTGTCGGAAAAAAAAAGCCTTACTATACATGGTCGTTTTTATGTCGGAAAAAAAAGCCTTACTATACATGGTCGTTTTTACGTCGGAAATAAAAGCCTTACTATACATGTTGGTTTTATGTCGAAAAAAAAAGCCTTACTATACATGGTCGTTTTTTTGTCAGAAAAAAAAGCCTTACTATACATGGTCGTTTTTTTGTCGGAAAAAAAAGCCTTACTATACATGGTCGTTTTTTTGTCAGAAAAAAAAGCCTTACTATACATGGTCGTTTTTTTGTCGGAAAAAAGAGCCTTACTATACATGGTCGTTTTTATGTCGGAAAAAAAAGCCTTACTATACATGGTCGTTTTTACGTCGGAAAAAAAAGCCTTACTATACATGGTCGTTTTTTTGTCGGAAAAAAAAGCCTTACTATACATGGTCGTTTTTTTGTCGGAAAAAAAAGCCTTACTATACATGGTCGTTTTTTTGTCGGAAAAAAAAGCCTTACTATACATGGTTGTTTTTTTGTCGGAAAAAAAAGCCTTACTATACATGGTCGTTTTTATGTCGGAAAAAAAAGCCTTACTATACATGGTCGTTTTTTTGTCGGAAAAACAAGCCTTACTATACATGGTCGTTTTTACGTCGGAAAAAAAAGCCTTACTATACATGGTCGTTTTTTTGTCGGAAAAAAAAGCCTTACTATACATGGTCGTTTTTTTGTCAGAAAAAAAAGCCTTACTGTACATGGTCGTTTTTTTGTCGGAAAAAAAAGCCTTACTATACATGGTCGTTTTTATGTCGGAAAAAAAAGCCTTACTATACATGGTCGTTTTTACGTCGGAAAAAAAAGCCTTACTATACATGGTCGTTTTTATGTCGAAAAAAAAAGCCTTACTATACATGGTCGTTTCTTTGTCAGAAAAAAAAGCCTTACTATACATGGTCGTTTTTTTGTCGGAAAAAAAAGCCTTACTATACATGGTCGTTTTTTTGTCGGAAAAAAAAGCCTTACTATACATGGTCGTTTTTTTGTCGGAAAAAAAAGCCTTACTATACATGGTCGTTTTTTTGTCGGAAAAAAAAGCCTTACTATACATGTTCGTTTGGTTTGACTCAGCCTGGGATCGAACCCACAACCTCAGCGTCAGAGTGTAAACACTCTACCACTAGACCACAGGGCTGTTAGTCAGTTTACTGGAAAGAAGAGCAATGAGTTTAGTAAGTATGAGTAGGAATTTAAAAAAAATAAATAAATAAATAAATAAAAAAATAAAAAAAAGCCTTACTATACATGGTCGTTTTTTTTGTCAGAAAAAAAAGCCTTACTATACATGGTCGTTTTTTTGTCGGAAAAAAAAGCCTTACTATACATGGTCGTTTTTATGTCGGAAAAAAAAGCCTTACTATACATGGTCGTTTTTACGTCGGAAAAAAAAGCCTTACTATACATGGTCGTTTTTTTGTCAGAAAAAAAAGCCTTACTATACATGGTCGTTTTTTTGTCGGAAAAAAAAGCCTTACTATACATGGTCGTTTTTATGTCGAAAAAAAAAGCCTTACTATACATGGTCGTTTTTTTGTCGGAAAAAAAAGCCTTACTATACATGGTCGTTTTTATGTCGGAAAAAAAAGCCTTACTATACATGGTCGTTTTTACGTCGGAAAAAAAAGCCTTACTATACATGGTCGTTTTTATGTCGAAAAAAAAAGCCTTACTATACATGGTCGTTTCTTTGTCAGAAAAAAAAGCCTTACTATACATGGTCGTTTTTTTGTCGGAAAAAAAAGCCTTACTATACATGGTCGTTTTTTTGTCAGAAAAAAAAGCCTTACTATACATGGTCGTTTTTTTGTCGGAAAAAAAAGCCTTACTATACATGGTCGTTTTTATGTCGGAAAAAAAAGCCTTACTATACATGGTCGTTTTTACGTCGGAAAAAAAAGCCTTACTATACATGTTGGTTTTATGTCGAAAAAAAAAGCCTTACTATACATGGTCGTTTTTTTGTCAGAAAAAAAAGCCTTACTATACATGGTCGTTTTTTTGTCGGAAAAAAAAGCCTTACTATACATGGTCGTTTTTATGTCGAAAAAAAAAGCCTTACTATACATGGTCGTTTTTTTGTCAGAAAAAAAAGCCTTACTATACATGGTCGTTTTTTTGTCGGAAAAAAAAGCCTTACTATACATGGTCGTTTTTTTGTCGGAAAAAAAAGCCTTACTATACATGGTCGTTTTTTTTGTCAGAAAAAAAAGCCTTACTATACATGGTCGTTTTTTTGTCGGAAAAAAAAGCCTTACTATACATGGTCGTTTTTTTGTCGGAAAAAAAAGCCTTACTATACATGGTCGTTTTTTTGTCAGAAAAAAAAGCCTTACTATACATGGTCGTTTTTTTGTCGGAAAAAAAAGCCTTACTATACATGGTCGTTTTTATGTCGGAAAAAAAAGCCTTACTATACATGGTCGTTTTTACGTCGGAAAAAAAAGCCTTACTATACATGTTGGTTTTATGTCGAAAAAAAAAGCCTTACTATACATGGTCGTTTTTTTGTCAGAAAAAAAAGCCTTACTATACATGGTCGTTTTTTTGTCGGAAAAAAAAGCCTTACTATACATGGTCGTTTTTTTGTCGGGAAAAAAAAGCCTTACTATACATGGTCGTATTTTTTGTCGGAAAAAAAAGCCTTACTATACATGGTCGTTTTTTTGTCGGAAAAAAAAGCCTTACTATACATGGTCGTTTTTTTGTCGGAAAAAAAAGCCTTACTATACATGGTCGTTTTTTTGTCGGAAAAAAAAGCCTTACTATACATGGTTGTTTTTTTGTCGGAAAAAAAAGCCTTACTATACATGGTCGTTTTTATGTCGAAAAAAAAAGCCTTACTATACATGGTCGTTTTTTTGTCAGAAAAAAAAGCCTTACTATACATGGTCGTTTTTTTGTCGGAAAAAAAAGCCTTACTATACATGGTCGTTTTTTTTGTCAGAAAAAAAAGCCTTACTATACATGGTCGTTTTTTTGTCGGAAAAAAAAGCCTTACTATACATGGTCGTTTTTTTTGTCAGAAAAAAAAGCCTTACTATACATGGTCGTTTTTTTGTCGGAAAAAAAGCCTTACTATACATGGTCGTTTTTTTGTCGGAAAAAAAAGCCTTACTATACATGGTCGTTTTTTTGTCGGAAAAAAAAGCCTTACTATACATGGTCGTTTTTTTGTCGGAAAAAAAAGCCTTACTATACATGGTCGTTTTTTTGTCGGAAAAAAAAGCCTTACTATACATGGTCGTTTTTTTGTCGGAAAAAAAAGCCTTACTATACATGGTCGTTTTTATGTCGGAAAAAAAAGCCTTACTATACATGGTCGTTTTTTTGTTGGAAAAACAAGCCTTACTATACATGGTCGTTTTTACGTCGGAAAAAAAAGCCTTACTATACATGGTCGTTTTTTTGTCGGAAAAAAAAGCCTTACTATACATGGTCGTTTTTTTGTCAGAAAAAAAAGCCTTACTATACATGGTCGTTTTTTTGTCGGAAAAAAAAGCCTTACTATACATGGTCGTTTTTATGTCGGAAAAAAAAGCCTTACTATACATGGTCGTTTTTACGTCGGAAAAAAAAGCCTTACTATACATGGTCGTTTTTATGTCGAAAAAAAAAGCCTTACTATACATGGTCGTTTCTTTGTCAGAAAAAAAAGCCTTACTATACATGGTCGTTTTTTTGTCGGAAAAAAAAGCCTTACTATACATGGTCGTTTTTTTGTCGGAAAAAAAAGCCTTACTATACATGGTCGTTTTTTTGTCGGAAAAAAAAGCCTTACTATACATGGTCGTTTTTTTTTGTCAGAAAAAAAAGCCTTACTATACATGGTCGTTTTTTTGTCGGAAAAAAAAGCCTTACTATACATGGTCGTTTTTTTGTCGGAAAAAAAAGCCTTACTATACATGGTCGTTTTTTTGTCGGAAAAAAAAGCCTTACTATACATGGTCGTTTTTATGTCGGAAAAAAAAGCCTTACTATACATGGTCGTTTTTACGTCGGAAAAAAAAGCCTTACTATACATGTTGGTTTTATGTCGAAAAAAAAAGCCTTACTATACATGGTCGTTTTTTTGTCAGAAAAAAAAGCCTTACTATACATGGTCGTTTTTTTTGTCAGAAAAAAAAGCCTTACTATACATGGTCGTTTTTTTGTCGGAAAAAAAAGCCTTACTATACATGGTCGTTTTTATGTCGGAAAAAAAAGCCTTACTATACATGGTCGTTTTTATGTCGGAAAAAAAAGCCTTACTATACATGGTCGTTTTTTTGTCAGAAAAAAAAGCCTTACTATACATGGTCGTTTTTTTGTCGGAAAAAAAAGCCTTACTATACATGGTCGTTTTTATGTCGAAAAAAAAAGCCTTACTATACATGGTCGTTTTTTTGTCAGAAAAAAAAGCCTTACTATACATGGTCGTTTTTTTGTCGGAAAAAAAAGCCTTACTATACATGGTCGTTTTTTTGTCGGAAAAAAAAGCCTTACTATACATGGTCGTTTTTTTTTGTCAGAAAAAAAAGCCTTACTATACATGGTCGTTTTTTTGTCCGAAAAAAAAGCCTTACTATACATGGTCGTTTTTTTGTCGGAAAAAAAAGCCTTACTGTACATGGTCGTTTTTTTGTCAGAAAAAAAAGCCTTACTATACATGGTCGTTTTTTTGTCGGAAAAAAAAGCCTTACTATACATGGTCGTTTTTATGTCGGAAAAAAAAGCCTTACTATACATGGTCGTTTTTACGTCGGAAAAAAAAGCCTTACTATACATGTTGGTTTTATGTCGAAAAAAAAAGCCTTACTATACATGGTCGTTTTTTTGTCAGAAAAAAAAGCCTTACTATACATGGTCGTTTTTTTGTCGGAAAAAAAAGCCTTACTATACATGGTCGTTTTTTTGTCGGAAAAAAAAGCCTTACTATACATGGTCGTTTTTTTGTCGGAAAAAAAAGCCTTACTATACATGGTCGTTTTTTTGTCGGGAAAAAAAAGCCTTACTATACATGGTCGTATTTTTTGTCGGAAAAAAAAGCCTTACTATACATGGTCGTTTTTTTGTCGGAAAAAAAAGCCTTACTATACATGGTCGTTTTTTTGTCGGAAAAAAAAGCCTTACTATACATGGTCGTTTTTTTGTCGGAAAAAAAAGCCTTACTATACATGGTTGTTTTTTTGTCGGAAAAAAAAGCCTTACTATACATGGTCGTTTTTATGTCTAAAAAAAAAGCCTTACTATACATGGTCGTTTTTTTGTCAGAAAAAAAAGCCTTACTATACATGGTCGTTTTTTTGTCGGAAAAAAAAGCCTTACTATACATGGTCGTTTTTTTGTCGGAAAAAAAAGCCTTACTATACATGGTCGTTTTTTTGTCGGGAAAAAAAAGCCTTACTATACATGGTCGTATTTTTTGTCGGAAAAAAAAGCCTTACTATACATGGTCGTTTTTTTGTCGGAAAAAAAAGCCTTACTATACATGGTCGTTTTTTTGTCGGAAAAAAAAGCCTTACTATACATGTTCGTTTGGTTTGACTCAGCCTGGGATCGAACCCACAACCTCAGCTTCAGAGTGTAAACACTCTACCACTAGACCACAGGGCTGTTAGTCAGTTTACTGGAAAGAAGAGCAATGAGTTTAGTAAGTATGACTAGGAATTTAAAAAAATAAAATAAATAAATAAATAAAAAAATAAAAAAAAGCCTTACTATACATGGTCGTTTTTTTTGTCAGAAAAAAAAGCCTTACTATACATGGTCGTTTTTATGTCGGAAAAAAAAGCCTTACCATACATGGTCGTTTTTATGTCGGAAAAAAAAGCCTTACTATACATGGTCGTTTTTTTGTCAGAAAAAAAAGCCTTACTATACATGGTCGTTTTTTTGTCGGAAAAAAAAGCCTTACTATACATGGTCGTTTTTATGTCGAAAAAAAAAGCCTTACTATACATGGTTGTTTTTTTGTCAGAAAAAAAAGCCTTACTATACATGGTCGTTTTTTTGTCGGAAAAAAAAGCCTTACTATACATGGTCGTTTTTTTGTCGGAAAAAAAAGCCTTACTATACATGGTCGTTTTTTTGTCGGAAAAAAAAGCCTTACTATACATGGTCGTTTTTTTGTCGGGAAAAAAAAGCCTTACTATACATGGTCGTATTTTTTGTCGGAAAAAAAAGCCTTACTATACATGGTCGTTTTTTTGTCGGAAAAAAAAGCCTTACTATACATGGTCGTTTTTTTGTCGGAAAAAAAAGCCTTACTATACATGGTCGTTTTTTTGTCGGAAAAAAAAGCCTTACTATACATGGTTGTTTTTTTGTCGGAAAAAAAAGCCTTACTATACATGGTCGTTTTTATGTCGAAAAAAAAGCCTTACTATACATGGTCGTTTTTTTGTCAGAAAAAAAAGCCTTACTATACATGGTCGTTTTTTTGTCGGAAAAAAAAGCCTTACTATACATGGTCGTTTTTTTGTCGGAAAAAAAAGCCTTACTATACATGCTCGTTTTTTTTGTCAGAAAAAAAAGCCTTACTATACATGGTCGTTTTTTTGTCGGAAAAAAAAGCCTTACTATACATGGTCGTTTTTTTTGTCAGAAAAAAAAGCCTTACTATACATGGTCGTTTTTTTGTCGGAAAAAAAGCCTTACTATACATGGTCGTTTTTTTGTCGGAAAAAAAAGCCTTACTATACATGGTCGTTTTTTTGTCGGAAAAAAAAGCCTTACTATACATGGTCGTTTTTTTGTCGGAAAAAAAAGCCTTACTATACATGGTCGTTTTTTTGTCGGAAAAAAAAGCCTTACTATACATGGTCGTTTTTTTGTCGGAAAAAAAAGCCTTACTATACATGGTCGTTTTAATGTCGGAAAAAAAAGCCTTACTATACATGGTCGTTTTTTTGTCGGAAAAACAAGCCTTACTATACATGGTCGTTTTTACGTCGGAAAAAAAAGCCTTACTATACATGGTCGTTTTTTTGTCGGAAAAAAAAGCCTTACTATACATGGTCGTTTTTATGTCGGAAAAAAAAGCCTTACTATACATGGTCGTTTTTACGTCGGAAAAAAAAGCCTTACTATACATGGTCGTTTTTATGTCGAAAAAAAAAGCCTTACTATACATGGTCGTTTTTTTGTCAGAAAAAAAAGCCTTACTATACATGGTCGTTTTTTTGTCGGAAAAAAAAGCCTTACTATACATGGTCGTTTTTTTGTCGGAAAAAAAAGCCTTACTATACATGGTCGTTTTTTTGTCGGAAAAAAAAGCCTTACTATACATGGTCGTTTTTTTGTCGGGAAAAAAAAGCCTTACTATACATGGTCGTATTTTTTGTCGGAAAAAAAAGCCTTACTATACATGGTCGTTTTTTTGTCGGAAAAAAAAGCCTTACTATACATGGTCGTTTTTTTGTCGGAAAAAAAGCCTTACTATACATGGTCGTTTTTTTGTCGGAAAAAAAAGCCTTACTATACATGGTCGTTTTTTTGTCGGAAAAAAAAGCCTTACTATACATGGTCGTTTTTATGTCGGAAAAAAAAGCCTTACTATACATGGTCGTTTTTTTTGTCAGAAAAAAAAGCCTTACTATACATGGTCGTTTTTTTTGTCGGAAAAAAAGCCTTACTATACATGGTCGTTTTTTTGTCGGAAAAAAAAGCCTTACTATACATGGTCGTTTTTTTGTCGGAAAAAAAAGCCTTACTATACATGGTCGTTTTTTTGTCGGAAAAAAAAGCCTTACTATACATGGTCGTTTTTTTGTCGGAAAAAAAAGCCTTACTATACATGGTCGTTTTTTTGTCGGAAAAAAAAGCCTTACTATACATGGTCGTTTTAATGTCGGAAAAAAAAGCCTTACTATACATGGTCGTTTTTTTGTCGGAAAAACAAGCCTTACTATACATGGTCGTTTTTACGTCGGAAAAAAAAGCCTTACTATACATGGTCGTTTTTTTGTCGGAAAAAAAAGCCTTACTATACATGGTCGTTTTTTTGTCAGAAAAAAAAGCCTTACTATACATGGTCGTTTTTTTGTCGGAAAAAAAAGCCTTACTATACATGGTCGTTTTTATGTCGGAAAAAAAAGCCTTACTATACATGGTCGTTTTTACGTCGGAAAAAAAAGCCTTACTATACATGGTCGTTTTTATGTCGAAAAAAAAAGCCTTACTATACATGGTCGTTTTTTTGTCAGAAAAAAAAGCCTTACTATACATGGTCGTTTTTTTGTCGGAAAAAAAAGCCTTACTATACATGGTCGTTTTTTTGTCGGAAAAAAAAGCCTTACTATACATGGTCGTTTTTTTGTCGGAAAAAAAAGCCTTACTATACATGGTCGTTTTTTTGTCGGGAAAAAAAAGCCTTACTATACATGGTCGTATTTTTTGTCGGAAAAAAAAGCCTTACTATACATGGTCGTTTTTTTGTCGGAAAAAAAAGCCTTACTATACATGGTCGTTTTTTTGTCGGAAAAAAAGCCTTACTATACATGGTCGTTTTTTTGTCGGAAAAAAAAGCCTTACTATACATGGTCGTTTTTTTGTCGGAAAAAAAAGCCTTACTATACATGGTCGTTTTTATGTCGGAAAAAAAAGCCTTACTATACATGGTCGTTTTTTTGTCGGAAAAAAAAGCCTTACTATACATGGTCGTTTTTTTGTCAGAAAAAAAAGCCTTACTATACATGGTCGTTTTTTTGTCGGAAAAAAAAGCCTTACTATACATGGTCGTTTTTTTGTCGGAAAAAAAAGCCTTACTATACATGGTCGTTTTTTTGTCGGAAAAAAAAGCCTTACTATACATGGTCGTTTTTTTGTCGGAAAAAAAAAGCCTTACTATACATGGTCGTTTTTATGTCGGAAAAAAAAGCCTTACTATACATGGTCGTTTTTACGTCGGAAATAAAAGCCTTACTATACATGTTGGTTTTATGTCGAAAAAAAAAGCCTTACTATACATGGTCGTTTTTTTGTCAGAAAAAAAAGCCTTACTATACATGGTCGTTTTTTTGTCGGAAAAAAAAGCCTTACTATACATGGTCGTTTTTTTGTCAGAAAAAAAAGCCTTACTATACATGGTCGTTTTTTTGTCGGAAAAAAGAGCCTTACTATACATGGTCGTTTTTATGTCGGAAAAAAAAGCCTTACTATACATGGTCGTTTTTACGTCGGAAAAAAAAGCCTTACTATACATGGTCGTTTTTTTGTCGGAAAAAAAAGCCTTACTATACATGGTCGTTTTTTTGTCGGAAAAAAAAGCCTTACTATACATGGTCGTTTTTTTGTCGGAAAAAAAAGCCTTACTATACATGGTTGTTTTTTTGTCGGAAAAAAAAGCCTTACTATACATGGTCGTTTTTATGTCGGAAAAAAAAGCCTTACTATACATGGTCGTTTTTTTGTCGGAAAAACAAGCCTTACTATACATGGTCGTTTTTACGTCGGAAAAAAAAGCCTTACTATACATGGTCGTTTTTTTGTCGGAAAAAAAAGCCTTACTATACATGGTCGTTTTTTTGTCAGAAAAAAAAGCCTTACTATACATGGTCGTTTTTTTGTCGGAAAAAAAAGCCTTACTATACATGGTCGTTTTTATGTCGGAAAAAAAAGCCTTACTATACATGGTCGTTTTTACGTCGGAAAAAAAAGCCTTACTATACATGGTCGTTTTTATGTCGAAAAAAAAAGCCTTACTATACATGGTCGTTTCTTTGTCAGAAAAAAAAGCCTTACTATACATGGTCGTTTTTTTGTCGGAAAAAAAAGCCTTACTATACATGGTCGTTTTTTTGTCGGAAAAAAAAGCCTTACTATACATGGTCGTTTTTTTGTCGGAAAAAAAAGCCTTACTATACATGGTCGTTTTTTTGTCGGAAAAAAAAGCCTTACTATACATGTTCGTTTGGTTTGACTCAGCCTGGGATCGAACCCACAACCTCAGCGTCAGAGTGTAAACACTCTACCACTAGACCACAGGGCTGTTAGTCAGTTTACTGGAAAGAAGAGCAATGAGTTTAGTAAGTATGAGTAGGAATTTAAAAAAAATAAATAAATAAATAAATAAAAAAATAAAAAAAAGCCTTACTATACATGGTCGTTTTTTTTGTCAGAAAAAAAAGCCTTACTATACATGGTCGTTTTTTTGTCGGAAAAAAAAGCCTTACTATACATGGTCGTTTTTATGTCGGAAAAAAAAGCCTTACTATACATGGTCGTTTTTACGTCGGAAAAAAAAGCCTTACTATACATGGTCGTTTTTTTGTCAGAAAAAAAAGCCTTACTATACATGGTCGTTTTTTTGTCGGAAAAAAAAGCCTTACTATACATGGTCGTTTTTATGTCGAAAAAAAAAGCCTTACTATACATGGTCGTTTTTTTGTCGGAAAAAAAAGCCTTACTATACATGGTCGTTTTTATGTCGGAAAAAAAAGCCTTACTATACATGGTCGTTTTTACGTCGGAAAAAAAAGCCTTACTATACATGGTCGTTTTTATGTCGAAAAAAAAAGCCTTACTATACATGGTCGTTTCTTTGTCAGAAAAAAAAGCCTTACTATACATGGTCGTTTTTTTGTCGGAAAAAAAAGCCTTACTATACATGGTCGTTTTTTTGTCGGAAAAAAAAGCCTTACTATACATGGTCGTTTTTTTGTCGGAAAAAAAAGCCTTACTATATATGGTCGTTTTTTTGTCGGAAAAAAAAGCCTTACTATACATGTTCGTTTGGTTTGACTCAGCCTGGGATCGAACCCACAACCTCAGCGTCAGAGTGTAAACACTCTACCACTAGACCACTGGGCTGTTAGTCAGTTTACTGGAAAGAAGAGCAATGAGTTTAGTAAGTATGAGTAGGAATTTAAAATAAATAAATAAATAAATAAATAAAAAAATAAAAAAAAGCCTTACTATACATGGTCGTTTTTTTTTGTCAGAAAAAAAAGCCTTACTATACATGGTCGTTTTTTTGTCGGAAAAAAAAGCCTTACTATACATGGTCGTTTTTATGTCGGAAAAAAAAGCCTTACTATACATGGTCGTTTTTACGTCGGAAAAAAAAGCCTTACTATACATGGTCGTTTTTTTGTCAGAAAAAAAAGCCTTACTATACATGGTCGTTTTTTTGTCGGAAAAAAAAGCCTTACTATACATGGTCGTTTTTATGTCGAAAAAAAAAGCCTTACTATACATGGTCGTTTTTTTGTCAGAAAAAAAAGCCTTACTATACATGGTCGTTTTTTTGTCGGAAAAAAAAGCCTTACTATACATGGTCGTTTTTTTGTCGGAAAAAAAAGCCTTACTATACATGGTCGTTTTTTTTTGTCAGAAAAAAAAGCCTTACTATACATGGTCGTTTTTTTGTCGGAAAAAAAAGCCTTACTATACATGGTCGTTTTTTTGTCGGAAAAAAAAGCCTTACTATACATGGTCGTTTTTTTGTCGGAAAAAAAACCCTTACTATACATGGTCGTTTTTATGTCGGAAAAAAAAAGCCTTACTATACATGGTCGTTTTTACGTCGGAAAAAAAAGCCTTACTATACATGTTGGTTTTATGTCGAAAAAAAAAGCCTTACTATACATGCTCGTTTTTTTGTCAGAAAAAAAAGCCTTACTATACATGGTCGTTTTTTTTGTCAGAAAAAAAAGCCTTACTATACATGGTCGTTTTTTTGTCGGAAAAAAAAGCCTTACTATACATGGTCGTTTTTATGTCGGAAAAAAAAAGCCTTACTATACATGGTCGTTTTTACGTCGGAAAAAAAAGCCTTACTATACATGGTCGTTTTTTTGTCAGAAAAAAAAGCCTTACTATACATGGTCGTTTTTTTGTCGGAAAAAAAAGCCTTACTATACATGGTCGTTTTTATGTCGAAAAAAAAAGCCTTACTATACATGGTCGTTTTTTTGTCAGAAAAAAAAGCCTTACTATACATGGTCGTTTTTTTGTCGGAAAAAAAAGCCTTACTATACATGGTCGTTTTTTTGTCGGAAAAAAAAGCCTTACTATACATGGTCGTTTTATTTTGTCAGAAAAAAAAGCCTTACTATACATGGTCGTTTTTTTGACGGAAAAAAAAGCCTTACTATACATGGTCGTTTTTTTGTCGGAAAAAAAAGCCTTACTGTACATGGTCGTTTTTTTGTCAGAAAAAAAAGCCTTACTATACATGGTCGTTTTTTTGTCGGAAAAAAAAGCCTTACTATACATGGTCGTTTTTATGTCGGAAAAAAAAGCCTTACTATACATGGTCGTTTTTACGTCGGAAAAAAAAGCCTTACTATACATGTTGGTTTTATGTCGAAAAAAAAAGCCTTACTATACATGGTCGTTTTTTTGTCAGAAAAAAAAGCCTTACTATACATGGTCGTTTTTTTGTCGGAAAAAAAAGCCTTACTATACATGGTCGTTTTTTTGTCGGAAAAAAAAGCCTTACTATACATGGTCGTTTTTTTGTCGGAAAAAAAAGCCTTACTATACATGGTCGTTTTTTTGTCGGGAAAAAAAAGCCTTACTATACATGGTCGTATTTTTTGTCGGAAAAAAAAGCCTTACTATACATGGTCGTTTTTTTGTCGGAAAAAAAAGCCTTACTATACATGGTCGTTTTTTTGTCGGAAAAAAAAGCCTTACTATACATGGTCGTTTTTTTGTCGGAAAAAAAAGCCTTACTATACATGGTTGTTTTTTTGTCGGAAAAAAAAGCCTTACTATACATGGTCGTTTTTTTGTCGGAAAAAAAAGCCTTACTATACATGGTCGTTTTTTTGTCGGAAAAAAAAGCCTTACTATACATGTTCGTTTGGTTTGACTCAGCCTGGGATCGAACCCACAACCTCAGCTTCAGAGTGTAAACACTCTACCACTAGACCACAGGGCTGTTAGTCAGTTTACTGGAAAGAAGAGCAATGAGTTTAGTAAGTATGACTAGGAATTTAAAAAAATAAAATAAATAAATAAATAAATAAATAAAAAAAAGCCTTACTATACATGGTCGTTTTTTTTGTCAGAAAAAAAAGCCTTACTATACATGGTCGTTTTTATGTCGGAAAAAAAAGCCTTACCATACATGGTCGTTTTTACGTCGGAAAAAAAAGCCTTACTATACATGGTCGTTTTTTTGTCAGAAAAAAAAGCCTTACTATACATGGTCGTTTTTTTGTCGGAAAAAAAAGCCTTACTATACATGGTCGTTTTTATGTCGAAAAAAAAAGCCTTACTATACATGGTCGTTTTTTTGTCAGAAAAAAAAGCCTTACTATACATGGTCGTTTTTTTGTCGGAAAAAAAAGCCTTACTATACATGGTCGTTTTTTTGTCGGAAAAAAAAGCCTTACTATACATGGTCGTTTTTTTTGTCAGAAAAAAAAGCCTTACTATACATGGTCGTTTTTTTGTCGGAAAAAAAAGCCTTACTATACATGGTCGTTTTTTTGTCGGAAAAAAAAGCCTTACTATACATGGTCGTTTTTTTGTCAGAAAAAAAAGCCTTACTATACATGGTCGTTTTTTTGTCGGAAAAAAAAAGCCTTACTATACATGGTCGTTTTTTTGTCGGAAAAAAAAGCCTTACTATACATGGTCGTTTTTATGTCGGAAAAAAAAAGCCTTACTATACATGGTCGTTTTTACGTCGGAAAAAAAAGCCTTACTATACATGGTCGTTTTTTTGTCAGAAAAAAAAGCCTTACTATACATGGTCGTTTTTTTGTCGGAAAAAAAAGCCTTACTATACATGGTCGTTTTTATGTCGAAAAAAAAAGCCTTACTATACATGGTCGTTTTTTTGTCAGAAAAAAAAGCCTTACTATACATGGTCGTTTTTTTGTCGGAAAAAAAAGCCTTACTATACATGGTCGTTTTTTTGTCGGAAAAAAAAGCCTTACTATACATGGTCGTTTTATTTTGTCAGAAAAAAAAGCCTTACTATACATGGTCGTTTTTTTGACGGAAAAAAAAGCCTTACTATACATGGTCGTTTTTTTGTCGGAAAAAAAAGCCTTACTGTACATGGTCGTTTTTTTGTCAGAAAAAAAAGCCTTACTATACATGGTCGTTTTTTTGTCGGAAAAAAAAGCCTTACTATACATGGTCGTTTTTATGTCGGAAAAAAAAGCCTTACTATACATGGTCGTTTTTACGTCGGAAAAAAAAGCCTTACTATACATGTTGGTTTTATGTCGAAAAAAAAAGCCTTACTATACATGGTCGTTTTTTTGTCAGAAAAAAAAGCCTTACTATACATGGTCGTTTTTACGTCGGAAAAAAAAGCCTTACTATACATGTTGGTTTTATGTCGAAAAAAAAAGCCTTACTATACATGGTCGTTTTTTTGTCAGAAAAAAAAGCCTTACTATACATGGTCGTTTTTTTGTCGGAAAAAAAAGCCTTACTATACATGGTCGTTTTTTTGTCGGAAAAAAAAGCCTTACTATACATGGTCGTTTTTTTGTCGGAAAAAAAAGCCTTACTATACATGGTCGTTTTTTTGTCGGGAAAAAAAAGCCTTACTATACATGGTCGTATTTTTTGTCGGAAAAAAAAGCCTTACTATACATGGTCGTTTTTTTGTCGGAAAAAAAAGCCTTACTATACATGGTCGTTTTTTTGTCGGAAAAAAAAGCCTTACTATACATGGTCGTTTTTTTGTCGGAAAAAAAAGCCTTACTATACATGGTTGTTTTTTTGTCGGAAAAAAAAGCCTTACTATACATGGTCGTTTTTATGTCGAAAAAAAAAGCCTTACTATACATGGTCGTTTTTTTGTCAGAAAAAAAAGCCTTACTATACATGGTCGTTTTTTTGTCGGAAAAAAAAGCCTTACTATACATGGTCGTTTTTTTGTCGGAAAAAAAAGCCTTACTATACATGCTCGTTTTTTTTGTCAGAAAAAAAAGCCTTACTATACATGGTCGTTTTTTTGTCGGAAAAAAAAGCCTTACTATACATGGTCGTTTTTTTTGTCAGAAAAAAAAGCCTTACTATACATGGTCGTTTTTTTGTCGGAAAAAAAGCCTTACTATACATGGTCGTTTTTTTGTCGGAAAAAAAAGCCTTACTATACATGGTCGTTTTTTTGTCGGAAAAAAAAGCCTTACTATACATGGTCGTTTTTTTGTCGGAAAAAAAAGCCTTACTATACATGGTCGTTTTTTTGTCGGAAAAAAAAGCCTTACTATACATGGTCGTTTTTTTGTCGGAAAAAAAAGCCTTACTATACATGGTCGTTTTAATGTCGGAAAAAAAAGCCTTACTATACATGGTCGTTTTTTTGTCGGAAAAACAAGCCTTACTATACATGGTCGTTTTTACGTCGGAAAAAAAAGCCTTACTATACATGGTCGTTTTTTTGTCGGAAAAAAAAGCCTTACTATACATGGTCGTTTTTTTGTCAGAAAAAAAAGCCTTACTATACATGGTCGTTTTTTTGTCGGAAAAAAAAGCCTTACTATACATGGTCGTTTTTATGTCGGAAAAAAAAGCCTTACTATACATGGTCGTTTTTACGTCGGAAAAAAAAGCCTTACTATACATGGTCGTTTTTATGTCGAAAAAAAAAGCCTTACTATACATGGTCGTTTTTTTGTCAGAAAAAAAAGCCTTACTATACATGGTCGTTTTTTTGTCGGAAAAAAAAGCCTTACTATACATGGTCGTTTTTTTGTCGGAAAAAAAAGCCTTACTATACATGGTCGTTTTTTTGTCGGAAAAAAAAGCCTTACTATACATGGTCGTTTTTTTGTCGGGAAAAAAAAGCCTTACTATACATGGTCGTATTTTTTGTCGGAAAAAAAAGCCTTACTATACATGGTCGTTTTTTTGTCGGAAAAAAAAGCCTTACTATACATGGTTGTTTTTTTGTCGGAAAAAAAAGCCTTACTATACATGGTCGTTTTTATGTCGAAAAAAAAAGCCTTACTATACATGGTCGTTTTTTTGTCAGAAAAAAAAGCCTTACTATACATGGTCGTTTTTTTGTCGGAAAAAAAAGCCTTACTATACATGGTCGTTTTTTTGTCGGAAAAAAAAGCCTTACTATACATGGTCGTTTTTTTTGTCAGAAAAAAAAGCCTTACTATACATGGTCGTTTTTTTGTCGGAAAAAAAAGCCTTACCTATACATGGTCGTTTTTTTTGTCAGAAAAAAAAGCCTTACTATACATGGTCGTTTTTTTGTCGGAAAAAAAGCCTTACTATACATGGTCGTTTTTTTGTCGGAAAAAAAAGCCTTACTATACATGGTCGTTTTTTTGTCGGAAAAAAAAGCCTTACTATACATGGTCGTTTTTATGTCGGAAAAAAAAGCCTTACTATACATGGTCGTTTTTTTGTCGGAAAAAAAAGCCTTACTATACATGGTCGTTTTTTTGTCAGAAAAAAAAGCCTTACTATACATGGTCGTTTTTTTGTCGGAAAAAAAAGCCTTACTATACATGGTCGTTTTTTTGTCGGAAAAAAAAGCCTTACTATACATGGTCGTTTTTTTGTCGGAAAAAAAAGCCTTACTATACATGGTCGTTTTTTTGTCGGAAAAAAAAGCCTTACTATACATGGTCGTTTTTATGTCGGAAAAAAAAGCCTTACTATACATGGTCGTTTTTACGTCGGAAATAAAAGCCTTACTATACATGTTGGTTTTATGTCGAAAAAAAAAGCCTTACTATACATGGTCGTTTTTTTGTCAGAAAAAAAAGCCTTACTATACATGGTCGTTTTTTTGTCGGAAAAAAAAGCCTTACTATACATGGTCGTTTTTTTGTCAGAAAAAAAAGCCTTACTATACATGGTCGTTTTTTTGTCGGAAAAAAAAGCCTTACTATACATGGTCGTTTTTATGTCGGAAAAAAAAGCCTTACTATACATGGTCGTTTTTACGTCGGAAAAAAAAGCCTTACTATACATGGTCGTTTTTATGTCGAAAAAAAAAGCCTTACTATACATGGTCGTTTTTTTGTCAGAAAAAAAAGCCTTACTATACATGGTCGTTTTTTTGTCGGAAAAAAAAGCCTTACTATACATGGTCGTTTTTTTGTCGGAAAAAAAAGCCTTACTATACATGGTCGTTTTTTTGTCGGAAAAAAAAGCCTTACTATACATGGTCGTTTTTTTGTCGGGAAAAAAAAGCCTTACTATACATGGTCGTATTTTTTGTCGGAAAAAAAAGCCTTACTATACATGGTCGTTTTTTTGTCGGAAAAAAAAGCCTTACTATACATGGTTGTTTTTTTGTCGGAAAAAAAAGCCTTACTATACATGGTCGTTTTTATGTCGGAAAAAAAAGCCTTACTATACATGGTCGTTTTTTTGTCGGAAAAAAAAGCCTTACTATACATGGTCGTTTTCTTGTCAGAAAAAAAAGCCTTACTATACATGGTCATTTTTTTGTCGGAAAAAAAAGCCTTACTATACATGGTCGTTTTTTTGTCGGAAAAAAAGCCTTACTATACATGGTCGTTTTTTTGTCGGAAAAAAAAGCCTTACTATACATGGTCGTTTTTTTGTCGGAAAAAAAAGCCTTACTATACATGGTCGTTTTTATGTCGGAAAAAAAAGCCTTACTATACATGGTCGTTTTTACGTCGGAAATAAAAGCCTTACTATACATGTTGGTTTTATGTCGAAAAAAAAAGCCTTACTATACATGGTCGTTTTTTTGTCAGAAAAAAAAGCCTTACTATACATGGTCGTTTTTTTGTCGGAAAAAAAAGCCTTACTATACATGGTCGTTTTTTTGTCGGAAAAAAAAGCCTTACTATACATGGTCGTTTTTTTGTCGGAAAAAAAAGCCTTACTATACATGGTCGTTTTTTTGTCGGGAAAAAAAAGCCTTACTATACATGGTCGTATTTTTTGTCGGAAAAAAAAGCCTTACTATACATGGTCGTTTTTTTGTCGGAAAAAAAAGCCTTACTATACATGGTTGTTTTTTTGTCGGAAAAAAAAGCCTTACTATACATGGTCGTTTTTATGTCGAAAAAAAAAGCCTTACTATACATGGTCGTTTTTTTGTCAGAAAAAAAAGCCTTACTATACATGGTCGTTTTTTTGTCGGAAAAAAAAGCCTTACTATACATGGTCGTTTTTTTGTCGGAAAAAAAAGCCTTACTATACATGGTCG
Organism: Festucalex cinctus; assembly: GCF_051991245.1. Taxonomy (NCBI): domain Eukaryota; kingdom Metazoa; phylum Chordata; class Actinopteri; order Syngnathiformes; family Syngnathidae; genus Festucalex; species Festucalex cinctus. The sequence goes on from NW_027520449.1 coordinate 27,341, forward strand.
TTTTTTTTGTCAGAAAAAAAAGCCTTACTATACATGGTCGTTTTTTTGTCGGAAAAAAAAGCCTTACCTATACATGGTCGTTTTTTTTGTCAGAAAAAAAAGCCTTACTATACATGGTCGTTTTTTTGTCGGAAAAAAAGCCTTACTATACATGGTCGTTTTTTTGTCGGAAAAAAAAGCCTTACTATACATGGTCGTTTTTTTGTCGGAAAAAAAAGCCTTACTATACATGGTCGTTTTTATGTCGGAAAAAAAAGCCTTACTATACATGGTCGTTTTTTTGTCGGAAAAAAAAGCCTTACTATACATGGTCGTTTTTTTGTCAGAAAAAAAAGCCTTACTATACATGGTCGTTTTTTTGTCGGAAAAAAAAGCCTTACTATACATGGTCGTTTTTTTGTCGGAAAAAAAAGCCTTACTATACATGGTCGTTTTTTTGTCGGAAAAAAAAGCCTTACTATACATGGTCGTTTTTTTGTCGGAAAAAAAAGCCTTACTATACATGGTCGTTTTTATGTCGGAAAAAAAAGCCTTACTATACATGGTCGTTTTTACGTCGGAAATAAAAGCCTTACTATACATGTTGGTTTTATGTCGAAAAAAAAAGCCTTACTATACATGGTCGTTTTTTTGTCAGAAAAAAAAGCCTTACTATACATGGTCGTTTTTTTGTCGGAAAAAAAAGCCTTACTATACATGGTCGTTTTTTTGTCAGAAAAAAAAGCCTTACTATACATGGTCGTTTTTTTGTCGGAAAAAAAAGCCTTACTATACATGGTCGTTTTTATGTCGGAAAAAAAAGCCTTACTATACATGGTCGTTTTTACGTCGGAAAAAAAAGCCTTACTATACATGGTCGTTTTTATGTCGAAAAAAAAAGCCTTACTATACATGGTCGTTTTTTTGTCAGAAAAAAAAGCCTTACTATACATGGTCGTTTTTTTGTCGGAAAAAAAAGCCTTACTATACATGGTCGTTTTTTTGTCGGAAAAAAAAGCCTTACTATACATGGTCGTTTTTTTGTCGGAAAAAAAAGCCTTACTATACATGGTCGTTTTTTTGTCGGGAAAAAAAAGCCTTACTATACATGGTCGTATTTTTTGTCGGAAAAAAAAGCCTTACTATACATGGTCGTTTTTTTGTCGGAAAAAAAAGCCTTACTATACATGGTTGTTTTTTTGTCGGAAAAAAAAGCCTTACTATACATGGTCGTTTTTATGTCGAAAAAAAAAGCCTTACTATACATGGTCGTTTTTTTGTCAGAAAAAAAAGCCTTACTATACATGGTCGTTTTTTTGTCGGAAAAAAAAGCCTTACTATACATGGTCGTTTTTTTGTCGGAAAAAAAAGCCTTACTATACATGGTCGTTTTTTTTGTCAGAAAAAAAAGCCTTACTATACATGGTCGTTTTTTTGTCGGAAAAAAAAGCCTTACTATACATGGTCGTTTTTTTTGTCAGAAAAAAAAGCCTTACTATACATGGTCGTTTTTTTGTCGGAAAAAAAGCCTTACTATACATGGTCGTTTTTTTGTCGGAAAAAAAAGCCTTACTATACATGGTCGTTTTTTTGTCGGAAAAAAAAGCCTTACTATACATGGTCGTTTTTATGTCGGAAAAAAAAGCCTTACTATACATGGTCGTTTTTTTGTCGGAAAAAAAAGCCTTACTATACATGGTCGTTTTTTTGTCAGAAAAAAAAGCCTTACTATACATGGTCATTTTTTTGTCGGAAAAAAAAGCCTTACTATACATGGTCGTTTTTTTGTCGGAAAAAAAGCCTTACTATACATGGTCGTTTTTTTGTCGGAAAAAAAAGCCTTACTATACATGGTCGTTTTTTTGTCGGAAAAAAAAGCCTTACTATACATGGTCGTTTTTATGTCGGAAAAAAAAGCCTTACTATACATGGTCGTTTTTACGTCGGAAATAAAAGCCTTACTATACATGTTGGTTTTATGTCGAAAAAAAAAGCCTTACTATACATGGTCGTTTTTTTGTCAGAAAAAAAAGCCTTACTATACATGGTCGTTTTTTTGTCGGAAAAAAAAGCCTTACTATACATGGTCGTTTTTTTGTCTGAAAAAAAAGCCTTACTATACATGGTCGTTTTTTTGTCGGAAAAAAAAGCCTTACTATACATGTTCGTTTGGTTTGACTCAGCCTGGGATCGAACCCACAACCTCAGCGTCAGAGTGTAAACACTCTACCACTAGACCACGGGGCTGTTAGTCAGTTTACTGGAAAGAAGAGCAATGAGTTTAGTAAGTATGACTAGGAATTTTAAAAAAAAAAAAAAAAAAAAAAAAAAAAGCCTTACTATACATGGTCGTTTTTTTTGTCGGAAAAAAAAGCCTTACTATACATGGTCGTTTTTATGTCGGAAAAAAAAGCCTTACTATACATGGTCGTTTTTTTGTCGGAAAAACAAGCCTTACTATACATAGTCGTTTTTACGTCGGAAAAAAAAGCCTTACTATACATGGTCGTTTTTTGGCGGAAAAAAAAGCCTTACTATACATGGTCGTTTTTATGTCGGAAAAAAAAGCCTTACTATACATGGTCGTTTTTACGTCGGAAAAAAAAGCCTTACTATACATGGTCGTTTTTATGTCGAAAAAAAAAGCCTTACTATACATGGTCGTTTTTTTGTCGGAAAAAAAAGCCTTACTATACATGGTCGTTTTTTTGTCGGAAAAAAAAGCCTTACTATACATGGTCGTTTTTTTGTCGGAAAAAAAAGCCTTACTATACATGGTCGTTTTTTTGTCGGAAAAAAAAGCCTTACTATACATGTTCGTTTGGTTTGACTCAGCCTGGGATTGAACCCACAACCTCAGCGTCAGAGTGTAAACACTCTACCACTAGACCACGGGGCTGTTAGTCAGTTTACTGGAAAGAAGAGCAATGAGTTTAGTAAGTATGACTAGGAATTTTAAAAAAAAAAAAAAAAAAAAAAAAAAAAAAAAAAAAAGCCTTACTATACATGGTCGTTTTTTTTGTCAGAAAAAAAAGCCTTACTATACATGGTCGTTTTTTTGTCGGAAAAAAAAGCCTTACTATACATGGTCGTTTTTATGTCGGAAAAAAAAGCCTTACTATACATGGTCGTTTTTACGTCGGAAAAAAAAGCCTTACTATACATGGTCGTTTTTTTGTCGGAAAAAAAAGCCTTACTATACATGGTCGTTTTTATGTCGAAAAAAAAAGCCTTACTATACATGGTCGTTTTTTTGTCAGAAAAAAAAGCCTTACTATACATGGTCGTTTTTTTGTCGGAAAAAAAAGCCTTACTATACATGGTCGTTTTTTTGTCGGAAAAAAAAGCCTTACTATACATGGTCGTTTTTTTTGTCAGAAAAAAAAGCCTTACTATACATGGTCGTTTTTTTGTCGGAAAAAAAAGCCTTACTATACATGGTCGTTTTTTTGTCGGAAAAAAAAGCCTTACTATACATGGTCGTTTTTTTGTCAGAAAAAAAAGCCTTACTATACATGGTCGTTTTTTTGTCGGAAAAAAAAGCCTTACTATACATGGTCGTTTTTATGTCGGAAAAAAAAGCCTTACTATACATGGTCGTTTTTACGTCGGAAAAAAAAGCCTTACTATACATGTTGGTTTTATGTCGAAAAAAAAAGCCTTACTATACATGGTCGTTTTTTTGTCAGAAAAAAAAGCCTTACTATACATGGTCGTTTTTTTGTCGGAAAAAAAAGCCTTACTATACATGGTCGTTTTTTTGTCGGAAAAAAAAGCCTTACTATACATGGTCGTTTTTTTGTCGGGAAAAAAAAGCCTTACTATACATGGTCGTATTTTTTGTCGGAAAAAAAAGCCTTACTATACATGGTCGTTTTTTTGTCGGAAAAAAAAGCCTTACTATACATGGTTGTTTTTTTGTCGGAAAAAAAAGCCTTACTATACATGGTCGTTTTTTTGTCGGAAAAAAAAGCCTTACTATACATGGTCGTTTTTTTGTCGGAAAAAAAAGCCTTACTATACATGGTCGTTTTTTTGTCGGAAAAAAAAGCCTTACTATACATGGTCGTTTTTTTTGTCAGAAAAAAAAGCCTTACTATACATGGTCGTTTTTTTGTCGGAAAAAAAGCCTTATTATACATGGTCGTTTTTTTGTCGGAAAAAAAAGCCTTACTATACATGGTCGTTTTTTTGTCGGAAAAAAAAGCCTTACTATACATGGTCATTTTTTTGTCGGAAAAAAAAGCCTTACTATACATGGTCGTTTTTTTGTCGGAAAAAAAAGCCTTACTATACATGGTCGTTTTTTTGTCGGAAAAAAAAGCCTTACTATACATGGTCGTTTTTTTGTCGGAAAAAAAAGCCTTACTATACATGGTCGTTTTTTTGTCGGAAAAAAAAGCCTTACTATACATGGTCGTTTTTTTGTCGGAAAAAAAAGCCTTACAATACATGGTCGTTTTTTTGTCAGAAAAAAAAGCCTTACTATACATGGTCGTTTTTTTGTCGGAAAAAAAAGCCTTACTATACATGGTCGTTTTTATGTCGGAAAAAAAAGCCTTACTATACATGGTCGTTTTTACGTCGGAAAAAAAAGCCTTACTATACATGGTCGTTTTTATGTCGAAAAAAAAAGCCTTACTATACATGGTCGTTTTTTTGTCAGAAAAAAAAGCCTTACTATACATGGTCGTTTTTTTGTCGGAAAAAAAAGCCTTACTATACATGGTCGTTTTTTTGTCGGAAAAAAAAGCCTTACTATACATGGTCGTTTTTTTGTCGGAAAAAAAAGCCTTACTATACATGTTCGTTTGGTTTGACTCAGCCTGGGATCGAACCCACAACCTCAGCGTCAGAGTGTAAACACTCTACCACTAGACCACGGGGCTGTTAGTCAGTTTACTGGAAAGAAGAGCAATGAGTTTAGTAAGTATGACTAGGAATTTAAAAAAAAAATAAATAAATAAAAAAAAAAAAAAAAAAAAAAAGCCTTACTATACATGGTCGTTTTTTTTGTCAGAAAAAAAAGCCTTACTATACATGGTCGTTTTTTTGTCGGAAAAAAAAGCCTTACTATACATGGTCGTTTTTTTGTCGGAAAAAAAAGCCTTACTATACATGGTCGTTTTTTTGTCAGAAAAAAAAGCCTTACTATACATGGTCGTTTTTTTGTCGGAAAAAAAAGCCTTACTATACATGGTCGTTTTTATGTCGGAAAAAAAAGCCTTACTATACATGGTCGTTTTTACGTCGGAAAAAAAAGCCTTACTATACATGTTGGTTTTATGTCGAAAAAAAAAGCCTTACCATACATGGTCATTTTTTTGTCGGAAAAAAAAGCCTTACTATACATGGTCGATTTTTTGTCGGAAAAAAAAGCCTTACTATACATGGTCGTTTTTTTGTCGGAAAAAAAAGCCTTACTATACATGGTCGTTTTTACGTCGGAAAAAAAAGCCTTACTATACATGGTCGTTTTTTTGTCGGAAAAAAAAGCCTTACTATACATGGTCGTTTTTTTGTCAGAAAAAAAAGCCTTACTATACATGGTCGTTTTTTTGTCGGAAAAAAAAGCCTTACTATACATGGTCGTTTTTATGTCGGAAAAAAAAGCCTTACTATACATGGTCGTTTTTACGTCGGAAAAAAAAGCCTTACTATACATGTTGGTTTTATGTCGAAAAAAAAAGCCTTACTATACATGGTCGTTTTTTTGTCAGAAAAAAAAGCCTTACTATACATGGTCGTTTTTTTGTCGGAAAAAAAAGCCTTACTATACATGGTCGTTTTTATGTCGGAAAAAAAAGCCTTACTATACATGGTCGTTTTTACGTCGGAAAAAAAAGCCTTACTATACATGGTCGTTTTTATGTCGAAAAAAAAAGCCTTACTATACATGGTCGTTTTTTTGTCAGAAAAAAAAGCCTTACTATACATGGTCGTTTTTTTGTCTGAAAAAAAAGCCTTACTATACATGGTCGTTTTTTTGTCGGAAAAAAAAGCCTTACTATACATGGTCGTTTTTTTGTCGGAAAAAAAAGCCTTACTATACATGGTTGTTTTTTTGTCGGAAAAAAAAGCCTTACTATACATGGTCGTTTTTTTGTCGGAAAAAAAAGCCTTACTATACATGGTCATTTTTTTGTCGGAAAAAAAAGCCTTACTATACATGGTCGTTTTTACGTCGGAAAAAAAAGCCTTACTATACATGGTCGTTTTTTTGTCAGAAAAAAAAGCCTTACTATACATGGTCGTTTTTTTGTCGGAAAAAAAAGCCTTACTATACATGGTCGTTTTTATGTCGGAAAAAAAAGCCTTACTATACATGGTCGTTTTTACGTCGGAAAAAAAAGCCTTACTATACATGGTCGTTTTTATGTCGAAAAAAAAAGCCTTACTATACATGGTCGTTTTTTTGTCAGAAAAAAAAGCCTTACTATACATGGTCGTTTTTTTGTCTGAAAAAAAAGCCTTACTATACATGGTCGTTTTTTTGTCGGAAAAAAAAGCCTTACTATACATGGTCGTTTTTTTGTCGGAAAAAAAAGCCTTACTATACATGGTCGTTTTTTTGTCGGAAAAAAAAGCCTTACTATACATGGTCGTTTTTATGTCGGAAAAAAAAGCCTTACTATACATGGTCGTTTTTACGTCGGAAATAAAAGCCTTACTATACATGTTGGTTTTATGTCGAAAAAAAAAGCCTTACTATACATGGTCGTTTTTTTGTCAGAAAAAAAAGCCTTACTATACATGGTCGTTTTTTTGTCGGAAAAAAAAGCCTTACTATACATGGTCGTTTTTTTGTCTGAAAAAAAAGCCTTACTATACATGGTCGTTTTTTTGTCGGAAAAAAAAGCCTTACTATACATGTTCGTTTGGTTTGACTCAGCCTGGGATCGAACCCACAACCTCAGCGTCAGAGTGTAAACACTCTACCACTAGACCACGGGGCTGTTAGTCAGTTTACTGGAAAGAAGAGCAATGAGTTTAGTAAGTATGACTAGGAATTTTAAAAAAAAAAAAAAAAAAAAAAAAAAAAAGCCTTACTATACATGGTCGTTTTTTTTGTCGGAAAAAAAAGCCTTACTATACATGGTCGTTTTTATGTCGGAAAAAAAAGCCTTACTATACATGGTCGTTTTTTTGTCGGAAAAACAAGCCTTACTATACATAGTCGTTTTTACGTCGGAAAAAAAAGCCTTACTATACATGGTCGTTTTTTTGTCGGAAAAAAAAGCCTTACTATACATGGTCGTTTTTATGTCGGAAAAAAAAGCCTTACTATACATGGTCGTTTTTACGTCGGAAAAAAAAGCCTTACTATACATGGTCGTTTTTATGTCGAAAAAAAAAGCCTTACTATACATGGTCGTTTTTTTGTCGGAAAAAAAAGCCTTACTATACATGGTCGTTTTTTTGTCGGAAAAAAAAGCCTTACTATACATGGTCGTTTTTTTGTCGGAAAAAAAAGCCTTACTATACATGGTCGTTTTTTTGTCGGAAAAAAAAGCCTTACTATACATGTTCGTTTGGTTTGACTCAGCCTGGGATTGAACCCACAACCTCAGCGTCAGAGTGTAAACACTCTACCACTAGACCACGGGGCTGTTAGTCAGTTTACTGGAAAGAAGAGCAATGAGTTTAGTAAGTATGACTAGGAATTTAAAAAAAAAAAAAAAAAAAAAAAAAAAAAAAAAAAAAAAAGCCTTACTATACATGGTCGTTTTTTTTGTCAGAAAACAAAGCCTTACTATACATGGTCGTTTTTTTGTCGGAAAAAAAAGCCTTACTATACATGGTCGTTTTTATGTCGGAAAAAAAAGCCTTACTATACATGGTCGTTTTTACGTCGGAAAAAAAAGCCTTACTATACATGGTCGTTTTTTTGTCAGAAAAAAAAGCCTTACTATACATGGTCGTTTTTTTGTCGGAAAAAAAAGCCTTACTATACATGGTCGTTTTTATGTCGAAAAAAAAAGCCTTACTATACATGGTCGTTTTTTTGTCAGAAAAAAAAGCCTTACTATACATGGTCGTTTTTTTGTCGGAAAAAAAAGCCTTACTATACATGGTCGTTTTTTTGTCGGAAAAAAAAGCCTTACTATACATGGTCGTTTTTTTTGTCAGAAAAAAAAGCCTTACTATACATGGTCGTTTTTTTGTCGGAAAAAAAAGCCTTACTATACATGGTCGTTTTTTTGTCGGAAAAAAAAGCCTTACTATACATGGTCGTTTTTTTGTCAGAAAAAAAAGCCTTACTATACATGGTCGTTTTTTTGTCGGAAAAAAAAGCCTTACTATACATGGTCGTTTTTATGTCGGAAAAAAAAGCCTTACTATACATGGTCGTTTTTACGTCGGAAAAAAAAGCCTTACTATACATGTTGGTTTTATGTCGAAAAAAAAAGCCTTACTATACATGGTCGTTTTTTTGTCAGAAAAAAAAGCCTTACTATACATGGTCGTTTTTTTGTCGGAAAAAAAAGCCTTACTATACATGGTCGTTTTTTTGTCGGAAAAAAAAGCCTTACTATACATGGTCGTTTTTTTGTCGGGAAAAAAAAGCCTTACTATACATGGTCGTATTTTTTGTCGGAAAAAAAAGCCTTACTATACATGGTCGTTTTTTTGTCGGAAAAAAAAGCCTTACTATACATGGTTGTTTTTTTGTCGGAAAAAAAAGCCTTACTATACATGGTCGTTTTTATGTCGAAAAAAAAAAGCCTTACTATACATGGTCGTTTTTTTGTCGGAAAAAAAAGCCTTACTATACATGGTCGTTTTTTTGTCGGAAAAAAAAGCCTTACTATACATGGTCGTTTTTTTTGTCAGAAAAAAAAGCCTTACTATACATGGTCGTTTTTTTGTCGGAAAAAAAGCCTTATTATACATGGTCGTTTTTTTGTCGGAAAAAAAAGCCTTACTATACATGGTCGTTTTTTTGTCGGAAAAAAAAGCCTTACTATACATGGTCATTTTTTTGTCGGAAAAAAAAGCCTTACTATACATGGTCGTTTTTTTGTCGGAAAAAAAAGCCTTACTATACATGGTCGTTTTTTTGTCGGAAAAAAAAGCCTTACTATACATGGTCGTTTTTTTGTCGGAAAAAAAAGCCTTACTATACATGGTCGTTTTTTTGTCGGAAAAAAAAGCCTTACTATACATGGTCGTTTTTTTGTCAGAAAAAAAAGCCTTACTATACATGGTCGTTTTTTTGTCGGAAAAAAAAGCCTTACTATACATGGTCGTTTTTATGTCGGAAAAAAAAGCCTTACTATACATGGTCGTTTTTACGTCGGAAAAAAAAGCCTTACTATACATGGTCGTTTTTATGTCGAAAAAAAAAGCCTTACTATACATGGTCGTTTTTTTGTCAGAAAAAAAAGCCTTACTATACATGGTCGTTTTTTTGTCGGAAAAAAAAGCCTTACTATACATGGTCGTTTTTTTGTCGGAAAAAAAAGCCTTACTATACATGGTCGTTTTTTTGTCGGAAAAAAAAGCCTTACTATACATGTTCGTTTGGTTTGACTCAGCCTGGGATCGAACCCACAACCTCAGCGTCAGAGTGTAAACACTCTACCACTAGACCACGGGGCTGTTAGTCAGTTTACTGGAAAGAAGAGCAATGAGTTTAGTAAGTATGACTAGGAATTTAAATAAAAAAAAAAATAAAAAAAAAAAGCCTTACTATACATGGTCGTTTTTTTTGTCAGAAAAAAAAGCCTTACTATACATGGTCGTTTTTTTGTCGGAAAAAAAAGCCTTACTATACATGGTCGTTTTTTTGTCGGAAAAAAAAGCCTTACTATACATGGTCGTTTTTTTGTCAGAAAAAAAAGCCTTACTATACATGGTCGTTTTTTTGTCGGAAAAAAAAGCCTTACTATACATGGTCGTTTTTATGTCGGAAAAAAAAGCCTTACTATACATGGTCGTTTTTACGTCGGAAAAAAAAGCCTTACTATACATGTTGGTTTTATGTCGAAAAAAAAAGCCTTACCATACATGGTCATTTTTTTGTCGGAAAAAAAAGCCTTACTATACATGGTCGATTTTTTGTCGGAAAAAAAAGCCTTACTATACATGGTCGTTTTTTTGTCGGAAAAAAAAGCCTTACTATACATGGTCGTTTTTTTGTCGGAAAAAAAAGCCTTACTATACATGGTCATTTTTTTGTCGGAAAAAAAAGCCTTACTATACATGGTCGTTTTTTTGTCGGAAAAACAAGCCTTACTATACATGGTCGTTTTTACGTCGGAAAAAAAAGCCTTACTATACATGGTCGTTTTTTTGTCGGAAAAAAAAGCCTTACTATACATGGTCGTTTTTTTGTCAGAAAAAAAAGCCTTACTATACATGGTCGTTTTTTTGTCGGAAAAAAAAGCCTTACTATACATGGTCGTTTTTATGTCGGAAAAAAAAGCCTTACTATACATGGTCGTTTTTACGTCGGAAAAAAAAGCCTTACTATACATGTTGGTTTTATGTCGAAAAAAAAAGCCTTACTATACATGGTCGTTTTTTTGTCAGAAAAAAAAGCCTTACTATACATGGTCGTTTTTTTGTCGGAAAAAAAAGCCTTACTATACATGGTCGTTTTTTTGTCGGAAAAAAAAGCCTTACTATACATGGTCGTTTTTTTGTCGGGAAAAAAAAGCCTTACTATACATGGTCGTATTTTTTGTCGGAAAAAAAAGCCTTACTATACATGGTCGTTTTTTTGTCGGAAAAAAAAGCCTTACTATACATGGTTGTTTTTTTGTCGGAAAAAAAAGCCTTACTATACATGGTCGTTTTTATGTCGAAAAAAAAAAGCCTTACTATACATGGTCGTTTTTTTGTCGGAAAAAAAAGCCTTACTATACATGGTCGTTTTTTTGTCGGAAAAAAAAGCCTTACTATACATGGTCGTTTTTTTGTCGGAAAAAAAAGCCTTACTATACATGGTCGTTTTTTTTGTCAGAAAAAAAAGCCTTACTATACATGGTCGTTTTTTTGTCGGAAAAAAAGCCTTACTATACATGGTCGTTTTTTTGTCGGAAAAAAAAGCCTTACTATACATGGTCGTTTTTTTGTCGGAAAAAAAAGCCTTACTATACATGGTCGTTTTTTTGTCGGAAAAAAAAGCCTTACTATACATGGTCGTTTTTTTGTCGGAAAAAAAAGCCTTACTATACATGGTCGTTTTTTTGTCGGAAAAAAAAGCCTTACTATACATGGTCGTTTTTTTGTCGGAAAAAAAAGCCTTACTATACATGGTCGTTTTTTTGTCGGAAAAAAAAGCCTTACTATACATGGTCGTTTTTTTGTCGGAAAAAAAAGCCTTACTATACATGGTCGTTTTTTTGTCAGAAAAAAAAGCCTTACTATACATGGTCGTTTTTTTGTCGGAAAAAAAAGCCTTACTATACATGGTCGTTTTTACGTCGGAAAAAAAAGCCTTACTATACATGGTCGTTTTTACGTCGGAAAAAAAAGCCTTACTATACATGGTCGTTTTTATGTCGAAAAAAAAAGCCTTACTATACATGGTCGTTTTTTTGTCAGAAAAAAAAGCCTTACTATACATGGTCGTTTTTTTGTCGGAAAAAAAAGCCTTACTATACATGGTCGTTTTTTTGTCGGAAAAAAAAGCCTTACTATACATGGTCGTTTTTTTGTCGGAAAAAAAAGCCTTACTATACATGGTTGTTTTTTTGTCGGAAAAAAAAGCCTTACTATACATGGTCGTTTTTATGTCGAAAAAAAAAAGCCTTACTATACATGGTCGTTTTTTTGTCGGAAAAAAAAGCCTTACTATACATGGTCGTTTTTTTGTCGGAAAAAAAAGCCTTACTATACATGGTCGTTTTTTTGTCGGAAAAAAAAGCCTTACTATACATGGTCGTTTTTTTTGTCAGAAAAAAAAGCCTTACTATACATGGTCGTTTTTTTGTCGGAAAAAAAGCCTTACTATACATGGTCGTTTTTTTGTCGGAAAAAAAAGCCTTACTATACATGGTCGTTTTTTTGTCGGAAAAAAAAGCCTTACTATACATGGTCGTTTTTTTGTCGGAAAAAAAAGCCTTACTATACATGGTCGTTTTTTTGTCGGAAAAAAAAGCCTTACTATACATGGTCGTTTTTTTGTCGGAAAAAAAAGCCTTACTATACATGGTCGTTTTTTTGTCGGAAAAAAAAGCCTTACTATACATGGTCGTTTTTTTGTCGGAAAAAAAAGCCTTACTATACATGGTCGTTTTTTTGTCGGAAAAAAAAGCCTTACTATACATGGTCGTTTTTTTGTCGGAAAAAAAAGCCTTACTATACATGGTCGTTTTTTTGTCAGAAAAAAAAGCCTTACTATACATGGTCGTTTTTTTGTCGGAAAAAAAAGCCTTACTATACATGGTCGTTTTTACGTCGGAAAAAAAAGCCTTACTATACATGGTCGTTTTTACGTCGGAAAAAAAAGCCTTACTATACATGGTCGTTTTTATGTCGAAAAAAAAAGCCTTACTATACATGGTCGTTTTTTTGTCAGAAAAAAAAGCCTTACTATACATGGTCGTTTTTTTGTCGGAAAAAAAAGCCTTACTATACATGGTCGTTTTTTTGTCGGAAAAAAAAGCCTTACTATACATGGTCGTTTTTTTGTCGGAAAAAAAAGCCTTACTATACATATTCTTTTGGTTTGACTCAGCCTGGGATCGAACCCACAACCTCAGCGTCAGAGTGTAAACACTCTACCACTAGACCACGGGGCTGTTAGTCAGTTTACTGGAAAGAAGAGCAATGAGTTTAGTAAGTATGACTAGGAATTTAAAAAAAAAAAAAAAAAAAAAAAAAAAAAAAAAAAAAAGCCTTACTATACATGGTCGTTTTTTTTGTCAGAAAAAAAAGCCTTACTATACATGGTCGTTTTTTTGTCGGAAAAAAAAGCCTTACTATACATGGTCGTTTTTATGTCGGAAAAAAAAGCCTTACTATACATGGTCGTTTTTACGTCGGAAAAAAAAGCCTTACTATACATGGTCGTTTTTTTGTCAGAAAAAAAAGCCTTACTATACATGGTCGTTTTTTTGTCGGAAAAAAAAGCCTTACTATACATGGTCGTTTTTATGTCGAAAAAAAAAGCCTTACTATACATGGTCGTTTTTTTGTCAGAAAAAAAAGCCTTACTATACATGGTCGTTTTTTTGTCGGAAAAAAAAGCCTTACTATACATGGTCGTTTTTTTGTCGGAAAAAAAAGCCTTACTATACATGGTCGTTTTTTTTGTCAGAAAAAAAAGCCTTACTATACATGGTCGTTTTTTTGTCGGAAAAAAAAGCCTTACTATACATGGTCGTTTTTTTGTCGGAAAAAAAAGCCTTACTATACATGGTCGTTTTTTTGTCAGAAAAAAAAGCCTTACTATACATGGTCGTTTTTTTGTCGGAAAAAAAAGCCTTACTATACATGGTCGTTTTTATGTCGGAAAAAAAAGCCTTACTATACATGGTCGTTTTTACGTCGGAAAAAAAAGCCTTACTATACATGTTGGTTTTATGTCGGAAAAAAAAGCCTTACCATACATGGTCATTTTTTTGTCGGAAAAAAAAGCCTTACTATACATGGTCGATTTTTTGTCGGAAAAAAAAGCCTTACTATACATGGTCGTTTTTTTGTCGGAAAAAAAAGCCTTACTATACATGGTCGTTTTTTTGTCGGAAAAAAAAGCCTTACTATACATGGTCATTTTTTTGTCGGAAAAAAAAGCCTTACTATACATGGTCGTTTTTACGTCGGAAAAAAAAGCCTTACTATACATGGTCGTTTTTTTGTCAGAAAAAAAAGCCTTACTATACATGGTCGTTTTTTTGTCGGAAAAAAAAGCCTTACTATACATGGTCGTTTTTATGTCGGAAAAAAAAGCCTTACTATACATGGTCGTTTTTACGTCGGAAAAAAAAGCCTTACTATACATGGTCGTTTTTATGTCGAAAAAAAAAGCCTTACTATACATGGTCGTTTTTTTGTCAGAAAAAAAAGCCTTACTATACATGGTCGTTTTTTTGTCTGAAAAAAAAGCCTTACTATACATGGTCGTTTTTTTGTCGGAAAAAAAAGCCTTACTATACATGGTCGTTTTTTTGTCGGAAAAAAAAGCCTTACTATACATGGTCGTTTTTTTGTCGGGAAAAAAAAGCCTTACTATACATGGTCGTATTTTTTGTCGGAAAAAAAAGCCTTACTATACATGGTTGTTTTTTTGTCGGAAAAAAAAGCCTTACTATACATGGTCGTTTTTTTGTCGGAAAAAAAAGCCTTACTATACATGGTCATTTTTTTGTCGGAAAAAAAAGCCTTACTATACATGGTCGTTTTTACGTCGGAAAAAAAAGCCTTACTATACATGGTCGTTTTTTTGTCAGAAAAAAAAGCCTTACTATACATGGTCGTTTTTTTGTCGGAAAAAAAAGCCTTACTATACATGGTCGTTTTTATGTCGGAAAAAAAAGCCTTACTATACATGGTCGTTTTTACGTCGGAAAAAAAAGCCTTACTATACATGGTCGTTTTTATGTCGAAAAAAAAAGCCTTACTATACATGGTCGTTTTTTTGTCAGAAAAAAAAGCCTTACTATACATGGTCGTTTTTTTGTCTGAAAAAAAAGCCTTACTATACATGGTCGTTTTTTTGTCGGAAAAAAAAGCCTTACGATACATGGTCGTTTTTTTGTCGGAAAAAAAAGCCTTACTATACATGGTCGTTTTTTTGTCGGGAAAAAAAAGCCTTACTATACATGGTCGTATTTTTTGTCGGAAAAAAAAGCCTTACTATACATGGTTGTTTTTTTGTCGAAAAAAAAAGCCTTACTATACATGGTTGTTTTTTTGTCGGAAAAAAAAGCCTTACTCTACATGGTCGTTTTTATGTCGAAAAAAAAAGCCTTACTATACATGGTCGTTTTTTTGTCAGAAAAAAAAGCCTTACTATACATGGTCGTTTTTTTGTCGGAAAAAAAAGCCTTACTATACATGGTCGTTTTTTTGTCGGAAAAAAAAGCCTTACTATACATGGTCGTTTTTTTTGTCAGAAAAAAAAGCCTTACTATACATGGTCGTTTTTTTGTCGGAAAAAAAAGCCTTACTATACATGGTCGTTTTTTTTGTCAGAAAAAAAAGCCTTACTATACATGGCCGTTTTTTTGTCGGAAAAAAAGCCTTACTATACATGGTCGTTTTTTTGTCGGAAAAAAAAGCCTTACTATACATGGTCGTTTTTTTGTCGGAAAAAAAAGCCTTACTATACATGGTCGTTTTTATGTCGGAAAAAAAAGCCTTACTATACATGGTCGTTTTTATGTCGAAAAAAAAAGCCTTACTATACATGGTCGTTTTTTTTGTCAGAAAAAAAAGCCTTACTATACATGGTCGTTTTTTTGTCGGAAAAAAAAGCCTTACTATACATGGTCGTTTTTTTGTCGGAAAAAAAACCCTTACTATACATGGTCGTTTTTTTGTCGGGAAAAAAAAGCCTTACTATACATGGTCGTATTTTTTGTCGGAAAAAAAAGCCTTACTATACATGGTCGTTTTTTTGTCGGAAAAAAAAGCCTTACTATACATGGTTGTTTTTTTGTCGGAAAAAAAAGCCTTACTATACATGGTCGTTTTTATGTCGAAAAAAAAGCCTTACTATACATGGTCGTTTTTTTGTCGGAAAAAAAAGCCTTACTATACATGGTCGTTTTTATGTCGGAAAAACAAGCCTTACTATACATGGTCGTTTTTACGTCGGAAAAAAAAGCCTTACTATACATGGTCGTTTTTTTGTCGGAAAAAAAAGCCTTACTATACATGGTCGTTTTTTTGTCAGAAAAAAAAGCCTTACTATACATGGTCGTTTTTTTGTCGGAAAAAAAAGCCTTACTATACATGGTCGTTTTTATGTCGGAAAAAAAAGCCTTACTATACATGGTCGTATTTTTTGTCGGAAAAAAAAGCCTTACTAT
Organism: Festucalex cinctus; assembly: GCF_051991245.1. Taxonomy (NCBI): domain Eukaryota; kingdom Metazoa; phylum Chordata; class Actinopteri; order Syngnathiformes; family Syngnathidae; genus Festucalex; species Festucalex cinctus. The sequence continues at coordinate 43,306 of NW_027520449.1, forward strand.
ACATGGTCGTTTTTTTGTCGGAAAAAAAAGCCTTACTATACATGGTCGTTTTTTTGTCGGAAAAAAAAGCCTTACTATACATGGTCGTTTTTTTTGTCAGAAAAAAAAGCCTTACTATACATGGTCGTTTTTTTGTCGGAAAAAAAAGCCTTACTATACATGGTCGTTTTTTTTGTCAGAAAAAAAAGCCTTACTATACATGGTCGTTTTTTTGTCGGAAAAAAAGCCTTACTATACATGGTCGTTTTTTTGTCGGAAAAAAAAGCCTTACTATACATGGTCGTTTTTTTGTCGGAAAAAAAAGCCTTACTATACATGGTCGTTTTTATGTCGGGAAAAAAAAGCCTTACTATACATGGTCGTTTTTTTGTCGGAAAAAAAAGCCTTACTATACATGGTCGTTTTTTTGTCGGAAAAAAAAGCCTTACTATACATGGTCGTTTTTTTGTCGGAAAAAAAAGCCTTACTATACATGGTCGTTTTTATGTCGGAAAAAAAAGCCTTACTATACATGGTCGTTTTTTTGTCGGAAAAACAAGCCTTACTATACATGGTCGTTTTTACGTCGGAAAAAAAAGCCTTACTATACATGGTCGTTTTTTTGTCGGAAAAAAAAGCCTTACTATACATGGTCGTTTTTTTGTCAGAAAAAAAAGCCTTACTATACATGGTCGTTTTTTTGTCGGAAAAAAAAGCCTTACTATACATGGTCGTTTTTATGTCGGAAAAAAAAGCCTTACTATACATGGTCGTTTTTACGTCGGAAAAAAAAGCCTTACTATACATGGTCGTTTTTATGTCGAAAAAAAAAGCCTTACTATACATGGTCGTTTTTTTGTCAGAAAAAAAAGCCTTACTGTACATGGTCGTTTTTTTGTCGGAAAAAAAAGCCTTACTATACATGGTCGTTTTTTTGTCGGAAAAAAAAGCCTTACTATACATGGTCGTTTTTTTGTCGGAAAAAAAAGCCTTACTATACATGGTCGTTTTTTTGTCGGGAAAAAAAAGCCTTACTATACATGGTCGTATTTTTTGTCGGAAAAAAAAGCCTTACTATACATGGTCGTTTTTTTGTCGGAAAAAAAAGCCTTACTATACATGGTCGTTTTTTTGTCAGAAAAAAAAGCCTTACTATACATGGTCGTTTTTTTGTCGGAAAAAAAGCCTTACTATACATGGTCGTTTTTTTGTCGGAAAAAAAAGCCTTACTATACATGGTCGTTTTTTTGTCGGAAAAAAAAGCCTTACTATACATGGTCGTTTTTATGTCGGAAAAAAAAGCCTTACTATACATGGTCGTTTTTTTGTCGGAAAAAAAAGCCTTACTATATACATGGTCGTTTTTTTGTCAGAAAAAAAAGCCTTACTATACATGGTCGTTTTTTTGTCGGAAAAAAAAGCCTTACTATACATGGTCGTTTTTATGTCGGAAAAAAAAGCCTTACTATACATGGTCGTTTTTACGTCAGAAAAAAAAGCCTTACTATACATGGTCGTTTTTATTTCGAAAAAAAAAGCCTTACTATACATGGTCGTTTTTATTTCGAAAAAAAAAGCCTTACTATACATGGTCGTTTTTTTGTCAGAAAAAAAAGCCTTACTATACATGGTCGTTTTTTTGTCGGAAAAAAAAGCCTTACTATACATGGTCGTTTTTTTGTCGGAAAAAAAAGCCTTACTATACATGGTCGTTTTTTTGTCGGAAAAAAAAGCCTTACTATACATGGTCGTTTTTTGTCGGGAAAAAAAAGCCTTACTATACATGGTCGTATTTTTTGTCGGAAAAAAAAGCCTTACTATACATGGTCGTTTTTATGTCGAAAAAAAAAGCCTTACTATACATGGTCGTTTTTTTGTCAGAAAAAAAAGCCTTACTATACATGGTCGTTTTTTTGTCGGAAAAAAAAGCCTTACTATACATGGTCGTTTTTTTGTCGGAAAAAAAAGCCTTACTATACATGGTCGTTTTTTTTGTCAGAAAAAAAAGCCTTACTATACATGGTCGTTTTTTTGTCGGAAAAAAAAGCCTTACTATACATGGTAGTTTTTTTTGTCAGAAAAAAAAGCCTTACTATACATGGTCGTTTTTTTGTCGGAAAAAAAGCCTTACTATAGATGGTCGTTTTTATGTCGGGAAAAAAAAGCCTTACTATACATGGTCGTTTTTTTGTCGGAAAAAAAAGCCTTACTATACATGGTCGTTTTTTTGTCGGAAAAAAAAGCCTTACTATACATGGTCGTTTTTTTGTCGGAAAAAAAAGCCTTACTATACATGGTCGTTTTTATGTCGGAAAAAAAAGCCTTACTATACATGGTCGTTTTTTTGTCGGAAAAACAAGCCTTACTATACATGGTCGTTTTTACGTCGGAAAAAAAAGCCTTACTATACATGGTCGTTTTTTTGTCGGAAAAAAAAGCCTTACTATACATGGTCGTTTTTTTTGTCAGAAAAAAAAGCCTTACTATACATGGTCGTTTTTTTGTCGGAAAAAAAAGCCTTACTATACATGGTCGTTTTTATGTCGGAAAAAAAAGCCTTACTATACATGGTCGTTTTTACGTCGGAAAAAAAAGCCTTACTATACATGGTCGTTTTTATGTCGAAAAAAAAAGCCTTACTATACATGGTCGTTTTTTTGTCAGAAAAAAAAGCCTTACTATACATGGTCGTTTTTTTGTCGGAAAAAAAAGCCTTACTATACATGGTCGTTTTTTTGTCGGAAAAAAAAGCCTTACTATACATGGTCGTTTTTTTGTCGGAAAAAAAAGCCTTACTATACATGGTCGTTTTTTTGTCGGGAAAAAAAAGCCTTACTATACATGGTCGTATTTTTTGTCGGAAAAAAAAGCCTTACTATACATGGTCGTTTTTTTGTCGGAAAAAAAAGCCTTACTATACATGGTCGTTTTTTTGTCAGAAAAAAAAGCCTTACTATACATGGTCGTTTTTTTTGTCAGAAAAAAAAGCCTTACTATACATGGTCGTTTTTTTGTCGGAAAAAAAGCCTTACTATACATGGTCGTTTTTTTGTCGAAAAAAAAAGCCTTACTATACATGGTCGTTTTTTTGTCAGAAAAAAAGCCTTACTATACATGGTCGTTTTTTTGTCGGAAAAAAAAACCTTACTATACATGGTCGTTTTTTTGTCGGAAAAAAAAGCCTTACTATACATGGTCGTTTTTTTGTCGGAAAAAAAAGCCTTACTATACATGGTCGTTTTTTTGTCGGGAAAAAAAAGCCTTACTATACATGGTCGTATTTTTTGTCGGAAAAAAAAGCCTTACTATACATGGTCGTTTTTTTGTCGGAAAAAAAAGCCTTACTATACATGGTTGTTTTTTTGTCGGAAAAAAAAGCCTTACTATACATGGTCGTTTTTATGTCGAAAAAAAAAGCCTTACTATACATGGTCGTTTTTTTGTCAGAAAAAAAAGCCTTACTATACATGGTCGTTTTTTTGTCGGAAAAAAAAGCCTTACTATACATGGTCGTTTTTTTGTCGGAAAAAAAAGCCTTACTATACATGGTCGTTTTTTTGTCAGAAAAAAAAGCCTTACTATACATGGTCGTTTTTTTGTCGGAAAAAAAAGCCTTACTATACATGGTCGTTTTTATGTCGGAAAAAAAAGCCTTACTATACATGGTCGTTTTTACGTCGGAAAAAAAAGCCTTACTATACATGTTGGTTTTATGTCGGAAAAAAAAGCCTTACCATACATGGTCATTTTTTTGTCGGAAAAAAAAGCCTTACTATACATGGTCGATTTTTTGTCGGAAAAAAAAGCCTTACTATACATGGTCGTTTTTTTGTCGGAAAAAAAAGCCTTACTATACATGGTCGTTTTTTTGTCGGAAAAAAAAGCCTTACTATACATGGTCATTTTTTTGTCGGAAAAAAAAGCCTTACTATACATGGTCGTTTTTACGTCGGAAAAAAAAGCCTTACTATACATGGTCGTTTTTTTGTCAGAAAAAAAAGCCTTACTATACATGGTCGTTTTTTTGTCGGAAAAAAAAGCCTTACTATACATGGTCGTTTTTATGTCGGAAAAAAAAGCCTTACTATACATGGTCGTTTTTACGTCGGAAAAAAAAGCCTTACTATACATGGTCGTTTTTATGTCGAAAAAAAAAGCCTTACTATACATGGTCGTTTTTTTGTCAGAAAAAAAAGCCTTACTATACATGGTCGTTTTTTTGTCTGAAAAAAAAGCCTTACTATACATGGTCGTTTTTTTGTCGGAAAAAAAAGCCTTACTATACATGGTCGTTTTTTTGTCGGAAAAAAAAGCCTTACTATACATGGTCGTTTTTTTGTCGGGAAAAAAAAGCCTTACTATACATGGTCGTATTTTTTGTCGGAAAAAAAAGCCTTACTATACATGGTTGTTTTTTTGTCGGAAAAAAAAGCCTTACTATACATGGTCGTTTTTTTGTCGGAAAAAAAAGCCTTACTATACATGGTCATTTTTTTGTCGGAAAAAAAAGCCTTACTATACATGGTCGTTTTTACGTCGGAAAAAAAAGCCTTACTATACATGGTCGTTTTTTTGTCAGAAAAAAAAGCCTTACTATACATGGTCGTTTTTTTGTCGGAAAAAAAAGCCTTACTATACATGGTCGTTTTTATGTCGGAAAAAAAAGCCTTACTATACATGGTCGTTTTTACGTCGGAAAAAAAAGCCTTACTATACATGGTCGTTTTTATGTCGAAAAAAAAAGCCTTACTATACATGGTCGTTTTTTTGTCAGAAAAAAAAGCCTTACTATACATGGTCGTTTTTTTGTCTGAAAAAAAAGCCTTACTATACATGGTCGTTTTTTTGTCGGAAAAAAAAGCCTTACGATACATGGTCGTTTTTTTGTCGGAAAAAAAAGCCTTACTATACATGGTCGTTTTTTTGTCGGGAAAAAAAAGCCTTACTATACATGGTCGTATTTTTTGTCGGAAAAAAAAGCCTTACTATACATGGTTGTTTTTTTGTCGAAAAAAAAAGCCTTACTATACATGGTTGTTTTTTTGTCGGAAAAAAAAGCCTTACTCTACATGGTCGTTTTTATGTCGAAAAAAAAAGCCTTACTATACATGGTCGTTTTTTTGTCAGAAAAAAAAGCCTTACTATACATGGTCGTTTTTTTGTCGGAAAAAAAAGCCTTACTATACATGGTCGTTTTTTTGTCGGAAAAAAAAGCCTTACTATACATGGTCGTTTTTTTTGTCAGAAAAAAAAGCCTTACTATACATGGTCGTTTTTTTGTCGGAAAAAAAAGCCTTACTATACATGGTCGTTTTTTTTGTCAGAAAAAAAAGCCTTACTATACATGGCCGTTTTTTTGTCGGAAAAAAAGCCTTACTATACATGGTCGTTTTTTTGTCGGAAAAAAAAGCCTTACTATACATGGTCGTTTTTTTGTCGGAAAAAAAAGCCTTACTATACATGGTCGTTTTTATGTCGGAAAAAAAAGCCTTACTATACATGGTCGTTTTTATGTCGAAAAAAAAAGCCTTACTATACATGGTCGTTTTTTTTGTCAGAAAAAAAAGCCTTACTATACATGGTCGTTTTTTTGTCGGAAAAAAAAGCCTTACTATACATGGTCGTTTTTTTGTCGGAAAAAAAACCCTTACTATACATGGTCGTTTTTTTGTCGGGAAAAAAAAGCCTTACTATACATGGTCGTATTTTTTGTCGGAAAAAAAAGCCTTACTATACATGGTCGTTTTTTTGTCGGAAAAAAAAGCCTTACTATACATGGTTGTTTTTTTGTCGGAAAAAAAAGCCTTACTATACATGGTCGTTTTTATGTCGAAAAAAAAGCCTTACTATACATGGTCGTTTTTTTGTCGGAAAAAAAAGCCTTACTATACATGGTCGTTTTTATGTCGGAAAAACAAGCCTTACTATACATGGTCGTTTTTACGTCGGAAAAAAAAGCCTTACTATACATGGTCGTTTTTTTGTCGGAAAAAAAAGCCTTACTATACATGGTCGTTTTTTTGTCAGAAAAAAAAGCCTTACTATACATGGTCGTTTTTTTGTCGGAAAAAAAAGCCTTACTATACATGGTCGTTTTTATGTCGGAAAAAAAAGCCTTACTATACATGGTCGTATTTTTTGTCGGAAAAAAAAGCCTTACTATACATGGTCGTTTTTTTGTCGGAAAAAAAAGCCTTACTATACATGGTCGTTTTTTTGTCGGAAAAAAAAGCCTTACTATACATGGTCGTTTTTTTTGTCAGAAAAAAAAGCCTTACTATACATGGTCGTTTTTTTGTCGGAAAAAAAAGCCTTACTATACATGGTCGTTTTTTTTGTCAGAAAAAAAAGCCTTACTATACATGGTCGTTTTTTTGTCGGAAAAAAAGCCTTACTATACATGGTCGTTTTTTTGTCGGAAAAAAAAGCCTTACTATACATGGTCGTTTTTTTGTCGGAAAAAAAAGCCTTACTATACATGGTCGTTTTTATGTCGGGAAAAAAAAGCCTTACTATACATGGTCGTTTTTTTGTCGGAAAAAAAAGCCTTACTATACATGGTCGTTTTTTTGTCGGAAAAAAAAGCCTTACTATACATGGTCGTTTTTTTGTCGGAAAAAAAAGCCTTACTATACATGGTCGTTTTTATGTCGGAAAAAAAAGCCTTACTATACATGGTCGTTTTTTTGTCGGAAAAACAAGCCTTACTATACATGGTCGTTTTTACGTCGGAAAAAAAAGCCTTACTATACATGGTCGTTTTTTTGTCGGAAAAAAAAGCCTTACTATACATGGTCGTTTTTTTGTCAGAAAAAAAAGCCTTACTATACATGGTCGTTTTTTTGTCGGAAAAAAAAGCCTTACTATACATGGTCGTTTTTATGTCGGAAAAAAAAGCCTTACTATACATGGTCGTTTTTACGTCGGAAAAAAAAGCCTTACTATACATGGTCGTTTTTATGTCGAAAAAAAAAGCCTTACTATACATGGTCGTTTTTTTGTCAGAAAAAAAAGCCTTACTGTACATGGTCGTTTTTTTGTCGGAAAAAAAAGCCTTACTATACATGGTCGTTTTTTTGTCGGAAAAAAAAGCCTTACTATACATGGTCGTTTTTTTGTCGGAAAAAAAAGCCTTACTATACATGGTCGTTTTTTTGTCGGGAAAAAAAAGCCTTACTATACATGGTCGTATTTTTTGTCGGAAAAAAAAGCCTTACTATACATGGTCGTTTTTTTGTCGGAAAAAAAAGCCTTACTATACATGGTCGTTTTTTTGTCAGAAAAAAAAGCCTTACTATACATGGTCGTTTTTTTGTCGGAAAAAAAAGCCTTACTATACATGGTCGTTTTTTTGTCGGAAAAAAAAGCCTTACTATACATGGTCGTTTTTTTGTCGGAAAAAAAAGCCTTACTATACATGGTCGTTTTTATGTCGGAAAAAAAAGCCTTACTATACATGGTCGTTTTTTTGTCGGAAAAAAAAGCCTTACTATATACATGGTCGTTTTTTTGTCAGAAAAAAAAGCCTTACTATACATGGTCGTTTTTTTGTCGGAAAAAAAAGCCTTACTATACATGGTCGTTTTTATGTCGGAAAAAAAAGCCTTACTATACATGGTCGTTTTTACGTCAGAAAAAAAAGCCTTACTATACATGGTCGTTTTTATTTCGAAAAAAAAAGCCTTACTATACATGGTCGTTTTTATTTCGAAAAAAAAGCCTTACTATACATGGTCGTTTTTTTGTCAGAAAAAAAAGCCTTACTATACATGGTCGTTTTTTTGTCGGAAAAAAAAGCCTTACTATACATGGTCGTTTTTTTGTCGGAAAAAAAAGCCTTACTATACATGGTCGTTTTTTTGTCGGAAAAAAAAGCCTTACTATACATGGTCGTTTTTTGTCGGGAAAAAAAAGCCTTACTATACATGGTCGTATTTTTTGTCGGAAAAAAAAGCCTTACTATACATGGTCGTTTTTATGTCGAAAAAAAAAGCCTTACTATACATGGTCGTTTTTTTGTCAGAAAAAAAAGCCTTACTATACATGGTCGTTTTTTTGTCGGAAAAAAAAGCCTTACTATACATGGTCGTTTTTTTGTCGGAAAAAAAAGCCTTACTATACATGGTCGTTTTTTTTGTCAGAAAAAAAAGCCTTACTATACATGGTCGTTTTTTTGTCGGAAAAAAAAGCCTTACTATACATGGTAGTTTTTTTTGTCAGAAAAAAAAGCCTTACTATACATGGTCGTTTTTTTGTCGGAAAAAAAGCCTTACTATAGATGGTCGTTTTTATGTCGGGAAAAAAAAGCCTTACTATACATGGTCGTTTTTTTGTCGGAAAAAAAAGCCTTACTATACATGGTCGTTTTTTTGTCGGAAAAAAAAGCCTTACTATACATGGTCGTTTTTTTGTCGGAAAAAAAAGCCTTACTATACATGGTCGTTTTTATGTCGGAAAAAAAAGCCTTACTATACATGGTCGTTTTTTTGTCGGAAAAACAAGCCTTACTATACATGGTCGTTTTTACGTCGGAAAAAAAAGCCTTACTATACATGGTCGTTTTTTTGTCGGAAAAAAAAGCCTTACTATACATGGTCGTTTTTTTTGTCAGAAAAAAAAGCCTTACTATACATGGTCGTTTTTTTGTCGGAAAAAAAAGCCTTACTATACATGGTCGTTTTTATGTCGGAAAAAAAAGCCTTACTATACATGGTCGTTTTTACGTCGGAAAAAAAAGCCTTACTATACATGGTCGTTTTTATGTCGAAAAAAAAAGCCTTACTATACATGGTCGTTTTTTTGTCAGAAAAAAAAGCCTTACTATACATGGTCGTTTTTTTGTCGGAAAAAAAAGCCTTACTATACATGGTCGTTTTTTTGTCGGAAAAAAAAGCCTTACTATACATGGTCGTTTTTTTGTCGGAAAAAAAAGCCTTACTATACATGGTCGTTTTTTTGTCGGGAAAAAAAAGCCTTACTATACATGGTCGTATTTTTTGTCGGAAAAAAAAGCCTTACTATACATGGTCGTTTTTTTGTCGGAAAAAAAAGCCTTACTATACATGGTCGTTTTTTTGTCAGAAAAAAAAGCCTTACTATACATGGTCGTTTTTTTTGTCAGAAAAAAAAGCCTTACTATACATGGTCGTTTTTTTGTCGGAAAAAAAGCCTTACTATACATGGTCGTTTTTTTGTCGAAAAAAAAAGCCTTACTATACATGGTCGTTTTTTTGTCAGAAAAAAAGCCTTACTATACATGGTCGTTTTTTTGTCGGAAAAAAAAACCTTACTATACATGGTCGTTTTTTTGTCGGAAAAAAAAGCCTTACTATACATGGTCGTTTTTTTGTCGGAAAAAAAAGCCTTACTATACATGGTCGTTTTTTTGTCGGGAAAAAAAAGCCTTACTATACATGGTCGTATTTTTTGTCGGAAAAAAAAGCCTTACTATACATGGTCGTTTTTTTGTCGGAAAAAAAAGCCTTACTATACATGGTTGTTTTTTTGTCGGAAAAAAAAGCCTTACTATACATGGTCGTTTTTATGTCGAAAAAAAAAGCCTTACTATACATGGTCGTTTTTTTGTCAGAAAAAAAAGCCTTACTATACATGGTCGTTTTTTTGTCGGAAAAAAAAGCCTTACTATACATGGTCGTTTTTTTGTCGGAAAAAAAAGCCTTACTATACATGGTCGTTTTTTTTGTCAGAAAAAAAAGCCTTACTATACATGGTCGTTTTTTTGTCGGAAAAAAAAGCCTTACTATACATGGTAGTTTTTTTTGTCAGAAAAAAAAGCCTTACTATACATGGTCGTTTTTTTGTCGGAAAAAAAAGCCTTACTATACATGGTCGTTTTTTTGTCGGAAAAAAAAGCCTTACTATACATGGTCGTTTTTTTGTCGGAAAAAAAAGCCTTACTATACATGGTCGTTTTTATGTCGGAAAAAAAAGCCTTACTATACATGGTCGTTTTTACGTCGGAAAAAAAAGCCTTACTATACATGGTCGTTTTTATGTCGAAAAAAAAAGCCTTACTATACATGGTCGTTTTTTTGTCAGAAAAAAAAGCCTTACTATACATGGTCGTTTTTTTGTCGGAAAAAAAAGCCTTACTATACATGGTCGTTTTTTTGTCGGAAAAAAAAGCCTTACTATACATGGTCGTTTTTTTGTCGGAAAAAAAAGCCTTACTATACATGTTCGTTTGGTTTGACTCAGCCTGGGATCGAACCCACAACCTCAGCGTCAGAGTGTAAACACTCTACCACTAGACCACGGGGCTGATAGTCAGTTTACTGGAAAGAAGAGCAATGAGTTTAGTAAGTATGACTAGGAATTTAAAAAAAAAAAAAAAAAAAAAAAAAAAAAAAAAAAAAAAAAAAAAAAAGCCTTACTATACATGGTCGTTTTTTTTGTCAGAAAAAAAAGCCTTACTATACATGGTCGTTTTTTTGTCGGAAAAAAAAGCCTTACTATACATGGTCGTTTTTATGTCGGAAAAAAAAGCCTTACTATACATGGTCGTTTTTACGTCGGAAAAAAAAGCCTTACTATACATGGTCGTTTTTTTGTCAGAAAAAAAAGCCTTACTATACATGGTCGTTTTTTTGTCGGAAAAAAAAGCCTTACTATACATGGTCGTTTTTATGTCGAAAAAAAAAGCCTTACTATACATGATCGTTTTTTTGTCAGAAAAAAAAGCCTTACTATACATGGTCGTTTTTTTGTCGGAAAAAAAAGCCTTACTATACATGGTCGTTTTTTTGTCGGAAAAAAAAGCCTTACTATACATGGTCGTTTTTTTGTCAGAAAAAAAGCCTTACTATACATGGTCGTTTTTTTGTCGGAAAAAAAAGCCTTACTATACATGGTTGTTTTTTTGTCGGAAAAAAAAGCCTTACTATACATGGTCGTTTTTTTTGTCGGAAAAAAAAGCCTTACTATACATGGTCGTTTTTTTGTCGGAAAAAAAAGCCTTACTATACATGGTCGTTTTTATGTCGGAAAAAAAAGCCTTACTATACATGGTCGTTTTTTTGTCGGAAAAACAAGCCTTACTATACATGGTCGTTTTTACGTCGGAAAAAAAAGCCTTACTATACATGGTCGTTTTTTTTGTCGGAAAAAAAAGCCTTACTATACATGGTCGTTGTTTTGTCAGAAAAAAAAGCCTTACTATACATGGTCGTTTTTTTGTCGGGAAAAAAAAGCCTTACTATACATGGTCGTATTTTTTGTCGGAAAAAAAAGCCTTACTATACATGGTCGTTTTTTTGTCGGAAAAAAAAGCCTTACTATACATGGTCGTTTTTTTGTCGGAAAAAAAAGCCTTACTATACATGGTCGTTTTTTTGTCGGAAAAAAAAGCCTTACTATACATGGTTGTTTTTTTTGTCGGAAAAAAAAGCCTTACTATACATGGTCGTTTTTATGTCGAAAAAAAAGCCTTACTATACATGGTCGTTTTTTTGTCAGAAAAAAAAGCCTTACTATACATGGTCGTTTTTTTGTCGGAAAAAAAAGCCTTACTATACATGGTCGTTTTTTTGTCGAAAAAAAAAGCCTTACTATACATGGTCGTTTTTTTTTGTCAGAAAAAAAAGCCTTACTATACATGGTCGTTTTTTTGTCGGAAAAAAAAGCCTTACTATACATGGTCGTTTTTTTTGTCAGAAAAAAAAGCCTTACTATACATGGTCGTTTTTTTGTCGGAAAAAAAGCCTTACTATACATGGTCGTTTTTTTGTCGGAAAAAAAAAGCCTTACTATACATGGTCGTTTTTTTGTCGGAAAAAAAAGCCTTACTATACATGGTCGTTTTTTTGTCGGAAAAAAAAGCCTTACTATACATGGTCGTTTTTTTGTCGGAAAAAAAAGCCTTACTATACATGGTCGTTTTTTTGTCGGAAAAAAAAGCCTTACTATACATGGTCGTTTTAATGTCGGAAAAAAAAGCCTTACTATACATGGTCGTTTTTTTGTCGGAAAAACAAGCCTTACTATACATGGTCGTTTTTACGTCGGAAAAAAAAGCCTTACTATACATGGTCGTTTTTTTGTCGGAAAAAAAAGCCTTACTATACATGGTCGTTTTTTTGTCAGAAAAAAAAGCCTTACTATACATGGTCGTTTTTTTGTCGGAAAAAAAAGCCTTACTATACATGGTCGTTTTTATGTCGGAAAAAAAAGCCTTACTATACATGGTCGTTTTTACGTCGGAAAAAAAAAGCCTTACTATACATGGTCGTTTTTATGTCGAAAAAAAAGCCTTACTATACATGGTCGTTTTTTTGTCAGAAAAAAAAGCCTTACTATACATGGTCGTTTTTTTGTCGGAAAAAAAAGCCTTACTATACATGGTCGTTTTTTTGTCGGAAAAAAAAGCCTTACTATACATGGTCGTTTTTTTGTCGGAAAAAAAAGCCTTACTATACATGGTCGTTTTTTTGTCGGAAAAAAAAGCCTTACTATACATGGTCGTATTTTTTGTCGGAAAAAAAAGCCTTACTATACATGGTCGTTTTTTTGTCGGAAAAAAAAGCCTTACTATACATGGTTGTTTTTTTGTCGGAAAAAAAAGCCTTACTATACATGGTCGTTTTTATGTCGAAAAAAAAAGCCTTACTATACATGGTCGTTTTTACGTCGGAAAAAAAAGCCTTACTATACATGGTCGTTTTTATGTCGAAAAAAAAAGCCTTACTATACATGGTCGTTTTTTTGTCAGAAAAAAAAGCCTTACTATACATGGTCGTTTTTTTGTCGGAAAAAAAAGCCTTACTATACATGGTCGTTTTTTTGTCGGAAAAAAAAGCCTTACTATACATGGTCGTTTTTTTGTCGGAAAAAAAAGCCTTACTATACATGGTCGTTTTTTTGTCGGGAAAAAAAAGCCTTACTATACATGGTCGTATTTTTTGTCGGAAAAAAAAGCCTTACTATACATGGTCGTTTTTTTGTCGGAAAAAAAAGCCTTACTATACATGGTCGTTTTTTTGTCGGAAAAAAAAGCCTTACTATACATGGTCGTTTTTTTTGTCAGAAAAAAAAGCCTTACTATACATGGTCGTTTTTATGTCGAAAAAAAAAGCCTTACTATACATGGTCGTTTTTTTGTCAGAAAAAAAAGCCTTACTATACATGGTCGTTTTTTTGTCGGAAAAAAAAGCCTTACTATACATGGTCGTTTTTTTGTCGGAAAAAAAAGCCTTACTATACATGGTCGTTTTTTTGTCGGAAAAAAAAGCCTTACTATACATGGTCGTTTTTTTGTCGGGAAAAAAAAGCCTTACTATACATGGTCGTATTTTTTGTCGGGAAAAAAAGCCTTACTATACATGGTCGTTTTTTTGTCGGAAAAAAAAGCCTTACTATACATGGTCGTTTTTTTGTCGGAAAAAAAAGCCTTACTATACATGGTCGTTTTTTTTGTCAGAAAAAAAAGCCTTACTATACATGGTCGTTTTTTTGTCGGAAAAAAAAGCCTTACTATACATGGTCGTTTTTTTTGTCAGAAAAAAAAGCCTTACTATACATGGTCGTTTTTTTGTCGGAAAAAAAAGCCTTACTATACATGGTCGTTTTTTTGTCGGAAAAAAAAGCCTTACTATACATGGTCGTTTTTTTGTCGGAAAAAAAAGCCTTACTATACATGGTCGTTTTTATGTCGGGAAAAAAAAGCCTTACTATACATGGTCGTTTTTTTGTCGGAAAAAAAAGCCTTACTATACATGGTCGTTTTTTTGTCGGAAAAAAAAGCCTTACTATACATGGTCGTTTTTTTGTCGGAAAAAAAAGCCTTACTATACATGGTCGTTTTTATGTCGGAAAAAAAAGCCTTACTATACATGGTCGTTTTTTTGTCGGAAAAACAAGCCTTACTATACATGGTCGTTTTTACGTCGGAAAAAAAAGCCTTACTATACATGGTCGTTTTTTTGTCGGAAAAAAAAGCCTTACTATACATGGTCGTTGTTTTGTCAGAAAAAAAAGCCTTACTATAC
>NW_027520450.1:0-57236 GCF_051991245.1 Festucalex cinctus
ATCATCCGGATGCCAAAATAAACTAAATACAGCAAAAGATTTGAGTGCACAACGTTTGGTTTAGATTTGACAGCCATAATCAGCAATTGTGTACATTTGAGCTGAATGTGTCAAAATCTTAAAAATTAACAGGTGCCCAAGCAATTTCATGCTAGAATCATCATCCGGATGCCAAAATAAACTAAATACAGCAAAAGATTTGAGTGCACAACGTTTGGTTTAGGTTTGACAGCCATAATCACCTTTTTATTGCTTTAAATGCGTTTTTAGCGCATGATTGTACATTTGAGCTGAATGTGTCAAAATCTTAAAAATTAACAGGTGCCCAAGCAATTTCATGCTAGAATCATCATCCGGATGCCAAAATAAACTAAATACAGCAAAAGATTTGAGTGCACAGCGTTTGGTTTAGATTTGACAGCCATAATCAGCAATTGTGTACATTTGAGCTGAATGTGTCAAAATCTTAAAAATTAACAGGTGCCCAAGCAATTTCATGCTAGAATCATCATCCGGATGCCAAAATAAACTAAATACAGCAAAAGATTTGAGTGCACAACGTTTGGTTTAGATTTGACAGCCATAATCAGCAATTGTGTACATTTGAGCTGAATGTGTCAAAATCTTAAAAATTAACAGGTGCCCAAGCAATTTCATGCTAGAATCATCATCCGGATGCCAAAATAAACTAAATACAGCAAAAGATTTGAGTGCACAACGTTTGGTTTAGGTTTGACAGCCATAATCACCTTTTTATTGCTTTAAATGCGTTTTTAGCGCATGATTGTACATTTGAGCTGAATGTGTCAAAATCTTAAAAATTAACAGGTGCCCAAGCAATTTCATGCTAGAATCATCATCCGGATGCCAAAATAAACTAAATACAGCAAAAGATTTGAGTGCACAGCGTTTGGTTTAGATTTGACAGCCATAATCATCAATTGTGTACATTTGAGCTGAATGTGTCAAAATCTTAAAAATTAACAGGTGCCCAAGCAATTTCATGCTAGAATCATCATCCGGATGCCAAAATAAACTAAATACAGCAAAAGATTTGAGTGCACAACGTTTGGTTTAGGTTTGACAGCCATAATCACCTTTTTATTGCTTTAAATGCGTTTTTAGCGCATGATTGTACATTTGAGCTGAATGTGTCAAAATCTTAAAAATTAACAGGTGCCCAAGCAATTTCATGCTAGAATCATCATCCGGATGCCAAAATAAACTAAATACAGCAAAAGATTTGAGTGCACAGCGTTTGGTTTAGATTTGACAGCCATAATCAGCAATTGTGTACATTTGAGCTGAATGTGTCAAAATCTTAAAAATTAACAGGTGCCCAAGCAATTTCATGCTAGAATCATCATCCGGATGCCAAAATAAACTAAATACAGCAAAAGATTTGAGTGCACAACGTTTGGTTTAGATTTGACAGCCATAATCAGCAATTGTGTACATTTGAGCTGAATGTGTCAAAATCTTAAAAATTAACAGGTGCCCAAGCAATTTCATGCTAGAATCATCATCCGGATGCCAAAATAAACTAAATACAGCAAAAGATTTGAGTGCACAACGTTTGGTTTAGGTTTGACAGCCATAATCACCTTTTTATTGCTTTAAATGCGTTTTTAGCGCATGATTGTACATTTGAGCTGAATGTGTCAAAATCTTAAAAATTAACAGGTGCCCAAGCAATTTCATGCTAGAATCATCATCCGGATGCCAAAATAAACTAAATACAGCAAAAGATTTGAGTGCACAGCGTTTGGTTTAGATTTGACAGCCATAATCAGCAATTGTGTACATTTGAGCTGAATGTGTCAAAATCTTAAAAATTAACAGGTGCCCAAGCAATTTCATGCTAGAATCATCATCAGGATGCCAAAATAAACTAAATACAGCAAAGGATTTGAGTGCACAACGTTTGGTTTAGATTTGACAGCCATAATCAGCAATTGTGTACATTTGAGCTGAATGTGTCAAAATCTTAAAAATTAACAGGAGCCCAAGCAATTTCATGCTAGAATCATCATCCGGATGCCAAAATAAACTAAATACAGCAAAAGATTTGAGTGCACAACGTTTGGTTTAGGTTTGACAGCCATAATCACCTTTTTATTGCTTTAAATGCGTTTTTAGCGCATGATTGTACATTTGAGCTGAATGTGTCAAAATCTTAAAAATTAACAGGTGCCCAAGCAATTTCATGCTAGAATCATCATCCGGATGCCAAAATAAACTAAATACAGCAAAGGATTTGAGTGCACAACGTTTGGTTTAGATTTGACAGCCATAATCAGCAATTGTGTACATTTGAGCTGAATGTGTCAAAATCTTAAAAATTAACAGGAGCCCAAGCAATTTCATGCTAGAATCATCATCCGGATGCCAAAATAAACTAAATACAGCAAAAGATTTGAGTGCACAACGTTTGGTTTAGGTTTGACAGCCATAATCACCTTTTTATTGCTTTAAATGCGTTTTTAGTGCATGATTGTACATTTGAGCTGAATGTGTCAAAATCTTAAAAATTAACAGGTGCCCAAGCAATTTCATGCTAGAATCATCATCCGGATGCCAAAATAAACTAAATACAGCAAAAGATTTGAGTGCACAACGTTTGGTTTAGATTTGACAGCCATAATCAGCAATTGTGTACATTTGAGCTGAATGTGTCAAAATCTTAAAAATTAACAGGTGCCCAAGCAATTTCATGCTAGAATCATCATCCGGATGCCAAAATAAACTAAATACAGCAAAAGATTTGAGTGCACAACGTTTGGTTTAGGTTTGACAGCCATAATCACCTTTTTATTGCTTTAAATGCGTTTTTAGCGCATGATTGTACATTTGAGCTGAATGTGTCAAAATCTTAAAAATTAACAGGTGCCCAAGCAATTTCATGCTAGAATCATCATCCGGATGCCAAAATAAACTAAATACAGCAAAAGATTTGAGTGCACAACGTTTGGTTTAGATTTGACAGCCATAATCAGCAATTGTGTACATTTGAGCTGAATGTGTCAAAATCTTAAAAATTAACAGGTGCCCAAGCAATTTCATGCTAGAATCATCATCCGGATGCCAAAATAAACTAAATACAGCAAAAGATTTGAGTGCACAACGTTTGGTTTAGGTTTGACAGCCATAATCACCTTTTTATTGCTTTAAATGCGTTTTTAGCGCATGATTGTACATTTGAGCTGAATGTGTCAAAATCTTAAAAATTAACAGGTGCCCAAGCAATTTCATGCTAGAATCATCATCCGGATGCCAAAATAAACTAAATACAGCAAAAGATTTGAGTGCACAGCGTTTGGTTTAGATTTGACAGCCATAATCAGCAATTGTGTACATTTGAGCTGAATGTGTCAAAATCTTAAAAATTAACAGGTGCCCAAGCAATTTCATGCTAGAATCATCATCCGGATGCCAAAATAAACTAAATACAGCAAAAGATTTGAGTGCACAACGTTTGGTTTAGGTTTGACAGCCATAATCACCTTTTTATTGCTTTAAATGCGTTTTTAGCGCATGATTGTACATTTGAGCTGAATGTGTCAAAATCTTAAAAATTAACAGGTGCCCAAGCAATTTCATGCTAGAATCATCATCCGGATGCCAAAATAAACTAAATACAGCAAAAGATTTGAGTGCACAGCGTTTGGTTTAGATTTGACAGCCATAATCAGCAATTGTGTACATTTGAGCTGAATGTGTCAAAATCTTAAAAATTAACAGGAGCCCAAGCAATTTCATGCTAGAATCATCATCCGGATGCCAAAATAAACTAAATACAGCAAAAGATTTGAGTGCACAACGTTTGGTTTAGGTTTGACAGCCATAATCACCTTTTTATTGCTTTAAATGCGTTTTTAGCGCATGATTGTACATTTGAGCTGAATGTGTCAAAATTTTAAAAATTAACAGGTGCCCAAGCAATTTCATGCTAGAATCATCATCCGGATGCCAAAATAAACTAAATACAGCAAAGGATTTGAGTGCACAACGTTTGGTTTAGATTTGACAGCCATAATCAGCAATTGTGTACATTTGAGCTGAATCTGTCAAAATCTTAAAAATTAACAGGAGCCCAAGCAATTTCATGCTAGAATCATCATCCGGATGCCAAAATAAACTAAATACAGCAAAAGATTTGAGTGCACAACGTTTGGTTTAGGTTTGACAGCCATAATCACCTTTTTATTGCTTTAAATGCGTTTTTAGTGCATGATTGTACATTTGAGCTGAATGTGTCAAAATCTTAAAAATTAACAGGTGCCCAAGCAATTTCATGCTAGAATCATCATCCGGATGCCAAAATAAACTAAATACAGCAAAAGATTTGAGTGCACAACGTTTGGTTTAGATTTGACAGCCATAATCAGCAATTGTGTACATTTGAGCTGAATGTGTCAAAATCTTAAAAATTAACAGGTGCCCAAGCAATTTCATGCTAGAATCATCATCCGGATGCCAAAATAAACTAAATACAGCAAAAGATTTGAGTGCACAGCGTTTGGTTTAGATTTGACAGCCATAATCAGCAATTGTGTACATTTGAGCTGAATGTGTCAAAATCTTAAAAATTAACAGGTGCCCAAGCAATTTCATGCTAGAATCATCATCAGGATGCCAAAATAAACTAAATACAGCAAAGGATTTGAGTGCACAACGTTTGGTTTAGATTTGACAGCCATAATCAGCAATTGTGTACATTTGAGCTGAATGTGTCAAAATCTTAAAAATTAACAGGAGCCCAAGCAATTTCATGCTAGAATCATCATCCGGATGCCAAAATAAACTAAATACAGCAAAAGATTTGAGTGCACAACGTTTGGTTTAGGTTTGACAGCCATAATCACCTTTTTATTGCTTTAAATGCGTTTTTAGCGCATGATTGTACATTTGAGCTGAATGTGTCAAAATCTTAAAAATTAACAGGTGCCCAAGCAATTTCATGCTAGAATCATCATCCGGATGCCAAAATAAACTAAATACAGCAAAGGATTTGAGTGCACAACGTTTGGTTTAGATTTGACAGCCATAATCAGCAATTGTGTACATTTGAGCTGAATGTGTCAAAATCTTAAAAATTAACAGGAGCCCAAGCAATTTCATGCTAGAATCATCATCCGGATGCCAAAATAAACTAAATACAGCAAAAGATTTGAGTGCACAACGTTTGGTTTAGGTTTGACAGCCATAATCACCTTTTTATTGCTTTAAATGCGTTTTTAGTGCATGATTGTACATTTGAGCTGAATGTGTCAAAATCTTAAAAATTAACAGGTGCCCAAGCAATTTCATGCTAGAATCATCATCCGGATGCCAAAATAAACTAAATACAGCAAAAGATTTGAGTGCACAACGTTTGGTTTAGATTTGACAGCCATAATCAGCAATTGTGTACATTTGAGCTGAATGTGTCAAAATCTTAAAAATTAACAGGTGCCCAAGCAATTTCATGCTAGAATCATCATCCGGATGCCAAAATAAACTAAATACAGCAAAAGATTTGAGTGCACAACGTTTGGTTTAGGTTTGACAGCCATAATCACCTTTTTATTGCTTTAAATGCGTTTTTAGCGCATGATTGTACATTTGAGCTGAATGTGTCAAAATCTTAAAAATTAACAGGTGCCCAAGCAATTTCATGCTAGAATCATCATCCGGATGCCAAAATAAACTAAATACAGCAAAAGATTTGAGTGCACAACGTTTGGTTTAGATTTGACAGCCATAATCAGCAATTGTGTACATTTGAGCTGAATGTGTCAAAATCTTAAAAATTAACAGGTGCCCAAGCAATTTCATGCTAGAATCATCATCCGGATGCCAAAATAAACTAAATACAGCAAAATATTTGAGTGCACAACGTTTGGTTTAGGTTTGACAGCCATAATCACCTTTTTATTGCTTTAAATGCGTTTTTAGCGCATGATTGTACATTTGAGCTGAATGTGTCAAAATCTTAAAAATTAACAGGTGCCCAAGCAATTTCATGCTAGAATCATCATCCGGATGCCAAAATAAACTAAATACAGCAAAAGATTTGAGTGCACAACGTTTGGTTTAGATTTGACAGCCATAATCAGCAATTGTGTACATTTGAGCTGAATGTGTAAAAATCTTAAAAATTAACAGGTGCCCAAGCAATTTCATGCTAGAATCATCATCCGGATGCCAAAATAAACTAAATACAGCAAAAGATTTGAGTGCACAACGTTTGGTTTAGGTTTGACAGCCATAATCACCTTTTTATTGCTTTAAATGCGTTTTTAGCGCATGATTGTACATTTGAGCTGAATGTGTCAAAATCTTAAAAATTAACAGGTGCCCAAGCAATTTCATGCTAGAATCATCATCCGGATGCCAAAATAAACTAAATACAGCAAAAGATTTGAGTGCACAACGTTTGGTTTAGATTTGACAGCCATAATCAGCAATTGTGTACATTTGAGCTGAATGTGTCAAAATCTTAAAAATTAACAGGTGCCCAAGCAATTTCATGCTAGAATCATCATCCGGATGCCAAAATAAACTAAATACAGCAAAAGATTTGAGTGCACAACGTTTGGTTTAGGTTTGACAGCCATAATCACCTTTTTATTGCTTTAAATGCGTTTTTAGCGCATGATTGTACATTTGAGCTGAATGTGTCAAAATCTTAAAAATTAACAGGTGCCCAAGCAATTTCATGCTAGAATCATCATCCGGATGCCAAAATAAACTAAATACAGCAAAAGATTTGAGTGCACAGCGTTTGGTTTAGATTTGACAGCCATAATCAGCAATTGTGTACATTTGAGCTGAATGTGTCAAAATCTTAAAAATTAACAGGTGCCCAAGCAATTTCATGCTAGAATCATCATCAGGATGCCAAAATAAACTAAATACAGCAAAGGATTTGAGTGCACAACGTTTGGTTTAGATTTGACAGCCATAATCAGCAATTGTGTACATTTGAGCTGAATGTGTCAAAATCTTAAAAATTAACAGGAGCCCAAGCAATTTCATGCTAGAATCATCATCCGGATGCCAAAATAAACTAAATACAGCAAAAGATTTGAGTGCACAACGTTTGGTTTAGGTTTGACAGCCATAATCACCTTTTTATTGCTTTAAATGCGTTTTTAGCGCATGATTGTACATTTGAGCTGAATGTGTCAAAATCTTAAAAATTAACAGGTGCCCAAGCAATTTCATGCTAGAATCATCATCCGGATGCCAAAATAAACTAAATACAGCAAAGGATTTGAGTGCACAACGTTTGGTTTAGATTTGACAGCCATAATCAGCAATTGTGTACATTTGAGCTGAATGTGTCAAAATCTTAAAAATTAACAGGAGCCCAAGCAATTTCATGCTAGAATCATCATCCGGATGCCAAAATAAACTAAATACAGCAAAAGATTTGAGTGCACAACGTTTGGTTTAGGTTTGACAGCCATAATCACCTTTTTATTGCTTTAAATGCGTTTTTAGTGCATGATTGTACATTTGAGCTGAATGTGTCAAAATCTTAAAAATTAACAGGTGCCCAAGCAATTTCATGCTAGAATCATCATCCGGATGCCAAAATAAACTAAATACAGCAAAAGATTTGAGTGCACAACGTTTGGTTTAGATTTGACAGCCATAATCAGCAATTGTGTACATTTGAGCTGAATGTGTCAAAATCTTAAAAATTAACAGGTGCCCAAGCAATTTCATGCTAGAATCATCATCCGGATGCCAAAATAAACTAAATACAGCAAAAGATTTGAGTGCACAACGTTTGGTTTAGGTTTGACAGCCATAATCACCTTTTTATTGCTTTAAATGCGTTTTTAGCGCATGATTGTACATTTGAGCTGAATGTGTCAAAATCTTAAAAATTAACAGGTGCCCAAGCAATTTCATGCTAGAATCATCATCCGGATGCCAAAATAAACTAAATACAGCAAAAGATTTGAGTGCACAACGTTTGGTTTAGATTTGACAGCCATAATCAGCAATTCTGTACATTTGAGCTGAATGTGTCAAAATCTTAAAAATTAACAGGTGCCCAAGCAATTTCATGCTAGAATCATCATCCGGATGCCAAAATAAACTAAATACAGCAAAAGATTTGAGTGCACAACGTTTGGTTTAGGTTTGACAGCCATAATCACCTTTTTATTGCTTTAAATGCGTTTTTAGCGCATGATTGTACATTTGAGCTGAATGTGTCAAAATCTTAAAAATTAACAGGTGCCCAAGCAATTTCATGCTAGAATCATCATCCGGATGCCAAAATAAACTAAATACAGCAAAAGATTTGAGTGCACAGCGTTTGGTTTAGATTTGACAGCCATAATCAGCAATTGTGTACATTTGAGCTGAATGTGTCAAAATCTTAAAAATTAACAGGTGCCCAAGCAATTTCATGCTAGAATCATCATCCGGATGCCAAAATAAACTAAATACAGCAAAAGATTTGAGTGCACAACGTTTGGTTTAGGTTTGACAGCCATAATCACCTTTTTATTGCTTTAAATGCGTTTTTAGCGCATGATTGTACATTTGAGCTGAATGTGTCAAAATCTTAAAAATTAACAGGTGCCCAAGCAATTTCATGCTAGAATCATCATCCGGATGCCAAAATAAACTAAATACAGCAAAAGATTTGAGTGCACAACGTTTGGTTTAGATTTGACAGCCATAATCAGCAATTGTGTACATTTGAGCTGAATGTGTCAAAATCTTAAAAATTAACAGGTGCCCAAGCAATTTCATGCTAGAATCATCATCCGGATGCCAAAATAAACTAAATACAGCAAAAGATTTGAGTGCACAACGTTTGGTTTAGGTTTGACAGCCATAATCACCTTTTTATTGCTTTAAATGCGTTTTTAGCGCATGATTGTACATTTGAGCTGAATGTGTCAAAATCTTAAAAATTAACAGGTGCCCAAGCAATTTCATGCTAGAATCATCATCCGGATGCCAAAATAAACTAAATACAGCAAAAGATTTGAGTGCACAACGTTTGGTTTAGATTTGACAGCCATAATCAGCAATTGTGTACATTTGAGCTGAATGTGTCAAAATCTTAAAAATTAACAGGTGCCCAAGCAATTTCATGCTAGAATCATCATCCGGATGCCAAAATAAACTAAATACAGCAAAAGATTTGAGTGCACAACGTTTGGTTTAGGTTTGACAGCCATAATCACCTTTTTATTGCTTTAAATGCGTTTTTAGCGCATGATTGTACATTTGAGCTGAATGTGTCAAAATCTTAAAAATTAACAGGTGCCCAAGCAATTTCATGCTAGAATCATCATCCGGATGCCAAAATAAACTAAATACAGCAAAAGATTTGAGTGCACAGCGTTTGGTTTAGATTTGACAGCCATAATCAGCAATTGTGTACATTTGAGCTGAATGTGTCAAAATCTTAAAAATTAACAGGTGCCCAAGCAATTTCATGCTAGAATCATCATCCGGATGCCAAAATAAACTAAATACAGCAAAAGATTTGAGTGCACAACGTTTGGTTTAGATTTGACAGCCATAATCAGCAATTGTGTACATTTGAGCTGAATGTGTCAAAATCTTAAAAATTAACAGGTGCCCAAGCAATTTCATGCTAGAATCATCATCCGGATGCCAAAATAAACTAAATACAGCAAAAGATTTGAGTGCACAACGTTTGGTTTAGGTTTGACAGCCATAATCACCTTTTTATTGCTTTAAATGCGTTTTTAGCGCATGATTGTACATTTGAGCTGAATGTGTCAAAATCTTAAAAATTAACAGGTGCCCAAGCAATTTCATGCTAGAATCATCATCCGGATGCCAAAATAAACTAAATACAGCAAAAGATTTGAGTGCACAGCGTTTGGTTTAGATTTGACAGCCATAATCATCAATTGTGTACATTTGAGCTGAATGTGTCAAAATCTTAAAAATTAACAGGTGCCCAAGCAATTTCATGCTAGAATCATCATCCGGATGCCAAAATAAACTAAATACAGCAAAAGATTTGAGTGCACAACGTTTGGTTTAGGTTTGACAGCCATAATCACCTTTTTATTGCTTTAAATGCGTTTTTAGCGCATGATTGTACATTTGAGCTGAATGTGTCAAAATCTTAAAAATTAACAGGTGCCCAAGCAATTTCATGCTAGAATCATCATCCGGATGCCAAAATAAACTAAATACAGCAAAAGATTTGAGTGCACAGCGTTTGGTTTAGATTTGACAGCCATAATCAGCAATTGTGTACATTTGAGCTGAATGTGTCAAAATCTTAAAAATTAACAGGTGCCCAAGCAATTTCATGCTAGAATCATCATCCGGATGCCAAAATAAACTAAATACAGCAAAAGATTTGAGTGCACAACGTTTGGTTTAGATTTGACAGCCATAATCAGCAATTGTGTACATTTGAGCTGAATGTGTCAAAATCTTAAAAATTAACAGGTGCCCAAGCAATTTCATGCTAGAATCATCATCCGGATGCCAAAATAAACTAAATACAGCAAAAGATTTGAGTGCACAACGTTTGGTTTAGGTTTGACAGCCATAATCACCTTTTTATTGCTTTAAATGCGTTTTTAGCGCATGATTGTACATTTGAGCTGAATGTGTCAAAATCTTAAAAATTAACAGGTGCCCAAGCAATTTCATGCTAGAATCATCATCCGGATGCCAAAATAAACTAAATACAGCAAAAGATTTGAGTGCACAGCGTTTGGTTTAGATTTGACAGCCATAATCAGCAATTGTGTACATTTGAGCTGAATGTGTCAAAATCTTAAAAATTAACAGGTGCCCAAGCAATTTCATGCTAGAATCATCATCAGGATGCCAAAATAAACTAAATACAGCAAAGGATTTGAGTGCACAACGTTTGGTTTAGATTTGACAGCCATAATCAGCAATTGTGTACATTTGAGCTGAATGTGTCAAAATCTTAAAAATTAACAGGAGCCCAAGCAATTTCATGCTAGAATCATCATCCGGATGCCAAAATAAACTAAATACAGCAAAAGATTTGAGTGCACAACGTTTGGTTTAGGTTTGACAGCCATAATCACCTTTTTATTGCTTTAAATGCGTTTTTAGCGCATGATTGTACATTTGAGCTGAATGTGTCAAAATCTTAAAAATTAACAGGTGCCCAAGCAATTTCATGCTAGAATCATCATCCGGATGCCAAAATAAACTAAATACAGCAAAGGATTTGAGTGCACAACGTTTGGTTTAGATTTGACAGCCATAATCAGCAATTGTGTACATTTGAGCTGAATGTGTCAAAATCTTAAAAATTAACAGGAGCCCAAGCAATTTCATGCTAGAATCATCATCCGGATGCCAAAATAAACTAAATACAGCAAAAGATTTGAGTGCACAACGTTTGGTTTAGGTTTGACAGCCATAATCACCTTTTTATTGCTTTAAATGCGTTTTTAGTGCATGATTGTACATTTGAGCTGAATGTGTCAAAATCTTAAAAATTAACAGGTGCCCAAGCAATTTCATGCTAGAATCATCATCCGGATGCCAAAATAAACTAAATACAGCAAAAGATTTGAGTGCACAACGTTTGGTTTAGATTTGACAGCCATAATCAGCAATTGTGTACATTTGAGCTGAATGTGTCAAAATCTTAAAAATTAACAGGTGCCCAAGCAATTTCATGCTAGAATCATCATCCGGATGCCAAAATAAACTAAATACAGCAAAAGATTTGAGTGCACAACGTTTGGTTTAGGTTTGACAGCCATAATCACCTTTTTATTGCTTTAAATGCGTTTTTAGCGCATGATTGTACATTTGAGCTGAATGTGTCAAAATCTTAAAAATTAACAGGTGCCCAAGCAATTTCATGCTAGAATCATCATCCGGATGCCAAAATAAACTAAATACAGCAAAAGATTTGAGTGCACAACGTTTGGTTTAGATTTGACAGCCATAATCAGCAATTGTGTACATTTGAGCTGAATGTGTCAAAATCTTAAAAATTAACAGGTGCCCAAGCAATTTCATGCTAGAATCATCATCCGGATGCCAAAATAAACTAAATACAGCAAAAGATTTGAGTGCACAACGTTTGGTTTAGGTTTGACAGCCATAATCACCTTTTTATTGCTTTAAATGCGTTTTTAGCGCATGATTGTACATTTGAGCTGAATGTGTCAAAATCTTAAAAATTAACAGGTGCCCAAGCAATTTCATGCTAGAATCATCATCCGGATGCCAAAATAAACTAAATACAGCAAAAGATTTGAGTGCACAGCGTTTGGTTTAGATTTGACAGCCATAATCAGCAATTGTGTACATTTGAGCTGAATGTGTCAAAATCTTAAAAATTAACAGGTGCCCAAGCAATTTCATGCTAGAATCATCATCCGGATGCCAAAATAAACTAAATACAGCAAAAGATTTGAGTGCACAACGTTTGGTTTAGGTTTGACAGCCATAATCACCTTTTTATTGCTTTAAATGCGTTTTTAGCGCATGATTGTACATTTGAGCTGAATGTGTCAAAATCTTAAAAATTAACAGGTGCCCAAGCAATTTCATGCTAGAATCATCATCCGGATGCCAAAATAAACTAAATACAGCAAAAGATTTGAGTGCACAGCGTTTGGTTTAGATTTGACAGCCATAATCAGCAATTGTGTACATTTGAGCTGAATGTGTCAAAATCTTAAAAATTAACAGGAGCCCAAGCAATTTCATGCTAGAATCATCATCCGGATGCCAAAATAAACTAAATACAGCAAAAGATTTGAGTGCACAACGTTTGGTTTAGGTTTGACAGCCATAATCACCTTTTTATTGCTTTAAATGCGTTTTTAGCGCATGATTGTACATTTGAGCTGAATGTGTCAAAATTTTAAAAATTAACAGGTGCCCAAGCAATTTCATGCTAGAATCATCATCCGGATGCCAAAATAAACTAAATACAGCAAAGGATTTGAGTGCACAACGTTTGGTTTAGATTTGACAGCCATAATCAGCAATTGTGTACATTTGAGCTGAATCTGTCAAAATCTTAAAAATTAACAGGAGCCCAAGCAATTTCATGCTAGAATCATCATCCGGATGCCAAAATAAACTAAATACAGCAAAAGATTTGAGTGCACAACGTTTGGTTTAGGTTTGACAGCCATAATCACCTTTTTATTGCTTTAAATGCGTTTTTAGTGCATGATTGTACATTTGAGCTGAATGTGTCAAAATCTTAAAAATTAACAGGTGCCCAAGCAATTTCATGCTAGAATCATCATCCGGATGCCAAAATAAACTAAATACAGCAAAAGATTTGAGTGCACAACGTTTGGTTTAGATTTGACAGCCATAATCAGCAATTGTGTACATTTGAGCTGAATGTGTCAAAATCTTAAAAATTAACAGGTGCCCAAGCAATTTCATGCTAGAATCATCATCCGGATGCCAAAATAAACTAAATACAGCAAAAGATTTGAGTGCACAGCGTTTGGTTTAGATTTGACAGCCATAATCAGCAATTGTGTACATTTGAGCTGAATGTGTCAAAATCTTAAAAATTAACAGGTGCCCAAGCAATTTCATGCTAGAATCATCATCAGGATGCCAAAATAAACTAAATACAGCAAAGGATTTGAGTGCACAACGTTTGGTTTAGATTTGACAGCCATAATCAGCAATTGTGTACATTTGAGCTGAATGTGTCAAAATCTTAAAAATTAACAGGAGCCCAAGCAATTTCATGCTAGAATCATCATCCGGATGCCAAAATAAACTAAATACAGCAAAAGATTTGAGTGCACAACGTTTGGTTTAGGTTTGACAGCCATAATCACCTTTTTATTGCTTTAAATGCGTTTTTAGCGCATGATTGTACATTTGAGCTGAATGTGTCAAAATCTTAAAAATTAACAGGTGCCCAAGCAATTTCATGCTAGAATCATCATCCGGATGCCAAAATAAACTAAATACAGCAAAGGATTTGAGTGCACAACGTTTGGTTTAGATTTGACAGCCATAATCAGCAATTGTGTACATTTGAGCTGAATGTGTCAAAATCTTAAAAATTAACAGGAGCCCAAGCAATTTCATGCTAGAATCATCATCCGGATGCCAAAATAAACTAAATACAGCAAAAGATTTGAGTGCACAACGTTTGGTTTAGGTTTGACAGCCATAATCACCTTTTTATTGCTTTAAATGCGTTTTTAGTGCATGATTGTACATTTGAGCTGAATGTGTCAAAATCTTAAAAATTAACAGGTGCCCAAGCAATTTCATGCTAGAATCATCATCCGGATGCCAAAATAAACTAAATACAGCAAAAGATTTGAGTGCACAACGTTTGGTTTAGATTTGACAGCCATAATCAGCAATTGTGTACATTTGAGCTGAATGTGTCAAAATCTTAAAAATTAACAGGTGCCCAAGCAATTTCATGCTAGAATCATCATCCGGATGCCAAAATAAACTAAATACAGCAAAAGATTTGAGTGCACAACGTTTGGTTTAGGTTTGACAGCCATAATCACCTTTTTATTGCTTTAAATGCGTTTTTAGCGCATGATTGTACATTTGAGCTGAATGTGTCAAAATCTTAAAAATTAACAGGTGCCCAAGCAATTTCATGCTAGAATCATCATCCGGATGCCAAAATAAACTAAATACAGCAAAAGATTTGAGTGCACAACGTTTGGTTTAGATTTGACAGCCATAATCAGCAATTGTGTACATTTGAGCTGAATGTGTCAAAATCTTAAAAATTAACAGGTGCCCAAGCAATTTCATGCTAGAATCATCATCCGGATGCCAAAATAAACTAAATACAGCAAAAGATTTGAGTGCACAACGTTTGGTTTAGGTTTGACAGCCATAATCACCTTTTTATTGCTTTAAATGCGTTTTTAGCGCATGATTGTACATTTGAGCTGAATGTGTCAAAATCTTAAAAATTAACAGGTGCCCAAGCAATTTCATGCTAGAATCATCATCCGGATGCCAAAATAAACTAAATACAGCAAAAGATTTGAGTGCACAGCGTTTGGTTTAGATTTGACAGCCATAATCAGCAATTGTGTACATTTGAGCTGAATGTGTCAAAATCTTAAAAATTAACAGGTGCCCAAGCAATTTCATGCTAGAATCATCATCAGGATGCCAAAATAAACTAAATACAGCAAAGGATTTGAGTGCACAACGTTTGGTTTAGATTTGACAGCCATAATCAGCAATTGTGTACATTTGAGCTGAATGTGTCAAAATCTTAAAAATTAACAGGAGCCCAAGCAATTTCATGCTAGAATCATCATCCGGATGCCAAAATAAACTAAATACAGCAAAAGATTTGAGTGCACAACGTTTGGTTTAGGTTTGACAGCCATAATCACCTTTTTATTGCTTTAAATGCGTTTTTAGTGCATGATTGTACATTTGAGCTGAATGTGTCAAAATCTTAAAAATTAACAGGTGCCCAAGCAATTTCATGCTAGAATCATCATCCGGATGCCAAAATAAACTAAATACAGCAAAAGATTTGAGTGCACAGCGTTTGGTTTAGATTTGACAGCCATAATCAGCAATTGTGTACATTTGAGCTGAATCTGTCAAAATCTTAAAAATTAACAGGAGCCCAAGCAATTTCATGCTAGAATCATCATCCGGATGCCAAAATAAACTAAATACAGCAAAAGATTTGAGTGCACAACGTTTGGTTTAGATTTGACAGCCATAATCAGCAATTGTGTACATTTGAGCTGAATGTGTCAAAATCTTAAAAATTAACAGGTGCCCAAGCAATTTCATGCTAGAATCATCATCCGGATGCCAAAATAAACTAAATACAGCAAAAGATTTGAGTGCACAACGTTTGGTTTAGGTTTGACAGCCATAATCACCTTTTTATTGCTTTAAATGCGTTTTTAGCGCATGATTGTACATTTGAGCTGAATGTGTCAAAATCTTAAAAATTAACAGGTGCCCAAGCAATTTCATGCTAGAATCATCATCCGGATGCCAAAATAAACTAAATACAGCAAAAGATTTGAGTGCACAGCGTTTGGTTTAGATTTGACAGCCATAATCAGCAATTGTGTACATTTGAGCTGAATGTGTCAAAATCTTAAAAATTAACAGGTGCCCAAGCAATTTCATGCTAGAATCATCATCCGGATGCCAAAATAAACTAAATACAGCAAAAGATTTGAGTGCACAACGTTTGGTTTAGGTTTGACAGCCATAATCACCTTTTTATTGCTTTAAATGCGTTTTTAGCGCATGATTGTACATTTGAGCTGAATGTGTCAAAATCTTAAAAATTAACAGGTGCCCAAGCAATTTCATGCTAGAATCATCATCCGGATGCCAAAATAAACTAAATACAGCAAAAGATTTGAGTGCACAGCGTTTGGTTTAGATTTGACAGCCATAATCAGCAATTGTGTACATTTGAGCTGAATGTGTCAAAATCTTAAAAATTAACAGGAGCCCAAGCAATTTCATGCTAGAATCATCATCCGGATGCCAAAATAAACTAAATACAGCAAAAGATTTGAGTGCACAACGTTTGGTTTAGGTTTGACAGCCATAATCACCTTTTTATTGCTTTAAATGCGTTTTTAGCGCATGATTGTACATTTGAGCTGAATGTGTCAAAATCTTAAAAATTAACAGGTGCCCAAGCAATTTCATGCTAGAATCATCATCCGGATGCCAAAATAAACTAAATACAGCAAAGGATTTGAGTGCACAACGTTTGGTTTAGATTTGACAGCCATAATCAGCAATTGTGTACATTTGAGCTGAATCTGTCAAAATCTTAAAAATTAACAGGAGCCCAAGCAATTTCATGCTAGAATCATCATCCGGATGCCAAAATAAACTAAATACAGCAAAAGATTTGAGTGCACAACGTTTGGTTTAGGTTTGACAGCCATAATCACCTTTTTATTGCTTTAAATGCGTTTTTAGTGCATGATTGTACATTTGAGCTGAATGTGTCAAAATCTTAAAAATTAACAGGTGCCCAAGCAATTTCATGCTAGAATCATCATCCGGATGCCAAAATAAACTAAATACAGCAAAAGATTTGAGTGCACAACGTTTGGTTTAGATTTGACAGCCATAATCAGCAATTGTGTACATTTGAGCTGAATGTGTCAAAATCTTAAAAATTAACAGGTGCCCAAGCAATTTCATGCTAGAATCATCATCCGGATGCCAAAATAAACTAAATACAGCAAAAGATTTGAGTGCACAACGTTTGGTTTAGATTTGACAGCCATAATCAGCAATTGTGTACATTTGAGCTGAATGTGTCAAAATCTTAAAAATTAACAGGTGCCCAAGCAATTTCATGCTAGAATCATCATCCGGATGCCAAAATAAACTAAATACAGCAAAAGATTTGAGTGCACAACGTTTGGTTTAGGTTTGACAGCCATAATCACCTTTTTATTGCTTTAAATGCGTTTTTAGCGCATGATTGTACATTTGAGCTGAATGTGTCAAAATCTTAAAAATTAACAGGTGCCCAAGCAATTTCATGCTAGAATCATCATCCGGATGCCAAAATAAACTAAATACAGCAAAAGATTTGAGTGCACAGCGTTTGGTTTAGATTTGACAGCCATAATCAGCAATTGTGTACATTTGAGCTGAATGTGTTTAAATCTTAAAAATTAACAGGTGCCCAAGCAATTTCATGCTAGAATCATCATCCGGATGCCAAAATAAACTAAATACAGCAAAAGATTTGAGTGCACAACGTTTGGTTTAGGTTTGACAGCCATAATCACCTTTTTATTGCTTTAAATGCGTTTTTAGCGCATGATTGTACATTTGAGCTGAATGTGTCAAAATCTTAAAAATTAACAGGTGCCCAAGCAATTTCATGCTAGAATCATCATCCGGATGCCAAAATAAACTAAATACAGCAAAAGATTTGAGTGCACAGCGTTTGGTTTAGATTTGACAGCCATAATCAGCAATTGTGTACATTTGAGCTGAATCTGTCAAAATCTTAAAAATTAACAGGAGCCCAAGCAATTTCATGCTAGAATCATCATCCGGATGCCAAAATAAACTAAATACAGCAAAAGATTTGAGTGCACAACGTTTGGTTTAGATTTGACAGCCATAATCAGCAATTGTGTACATTTGAGCTGAATGTGTCAAAATCTTAAAAATTAACAGGTGCCCAAGCAATTTCATGCTAGAATCATCATCCGGATGCCAAAATAAACTAAATACAGCAAAAGATTTGAGTGCACAACGTTTGGTTTAGGTTTGACAGCCATAATCACCTTTTTATTGCTTTAAATGCGTTTTTAGCGCATGATTGTACATTTGAGCTGAATGTGTCAAAATCTTAAAAATTAACAGGTGCCCAAGCAATTTCATGCTAGAATCATCATCCGGATGCCAAAATAAACTAAATACAGCAAAAGATTTGAGTGCACAGCGTTTGGTTTAGATTTGACAGCCATAATCAGCAATTGTGTACATTTGAGCTGAATGTGTCAAAATCTTAAAAATTAACAGGTGCCCAAGCAATTTCATGCTAGAATCATCATCCGGATGCCAAAATAAACTAAATACAGCAAAAGATTTGAGTGCACAACGTTTGGTTTAGGTTTGACAGCCATAATCACCTTTTTATTGCTTTAAATGCGTTTTTAGCGCATGATTGTACATTTGAGCTGAATGTGTCAAAATCTTAAAAATTAACAGGTGCCCAAGCAATTTCATGCTAGAATCATCATCCGGATGCCAAAATAAACTAAATACAGCAAAAGATTTGAGTGCACAGCGTTTGGTTTAGATTTGACAGCCATAATCAGCAATTGTGTACATTTGAGCTGAATGTGTCAAAATCTTAAAAATTAACAGGAGCCCAAGCAATTTCATGCTAGAATCATCATCCGGATGCCAAAATAAACTAAATACAGCAAAAGATTTGAGTGCACAACGTTTGGTTTAGGTTTGACAGCCATAATCACCTTTTTATTGCTTTAAATGCGTTTTTAGCGCATGATTGTACATTTGAGCTGAATGTGTCAAAATCTTAAAAATTAACAGGTGCCCAAGCAATTTCATGCTAGAATCATCATCCGGATGCCAAAATAAACTAAATACAGCAAAGGATTTGAGTGCACAACGTTTGGTTTAGATTTGACAGCCATAATCAGCAATTGTGTACATTTGAGCTGAATCTGTCAAAATCTTAAAAATTAACAGGAGCCCAAGCAATTTCATGCTAGAATCATCATCCGGATGCCAAAATAAACTAAATACAGCAAAAGATTTGAGTGCACAACGTTTGGTTTAGGTTTGACAGCCATAATCACCTTTTTATTGCTTTAAATGCGTTTTTAGTGCATGATTGTACATTTGAGCTGAATGTGTCAAAATCTTAAAAATTAACAGGTGCCCAAGCAATTTCATGCTAGAATCATCATCCGGATGCCAAAATAAACTAAATACAGCAAAAGATTTGAGTGCACAACGTTTGGTTTAGATTTGACAGCCATAATCAGCAATTGTGTACATTTGAGCTGAATGTGTCAAAATCTTAAAAATTAACAGGTGCCCAAGCAATTTCATGCTAGAATCATCATCCGGATGCCAAAATAAACTAAATACAGCAAAAGATTTGAGTGCACAACGTTTGGTTTAGATTTGACAGCCATAATCAGCAATTGTGTACATTTGAGCTGAATGTGTCAAAATCTTAAAAATTAACAGGTGCCCAAGCAATTTCATGCTAGAATCATCATCCGGATGCCAAAATAAACTAAATACAGCAAAAGATTTGAGTGCACAACGTTTGGTTTAGGTTTGACAGCCATAATCACCTTTTTATTGCTTTAAATGCGTTTTTAGCGCATGATTGTACATTTGAGCTGAATGTGTCAAAATCTTAAAAATTAACAGGTGCCCAAGCAATTTCATGCTAGAATCATCATCCGGATGCCAAAATAAACTAAATACAGCAAAAGATTTGAGTGCACAGCGTTTGGTTTAGATTTGACAGCCATAATCAGCAATTGTGTACATTTGAGCTGAATGTGTTTAAATCTTAAAAATTAACAGGTGCCCAAGCAATTTCATGCTAGAATCATCATCCGGATGCCAAAATAAACTAAATACAGCAAAAGATTTGAGTGCACAACGTTTGGTTTAGGTTTGACAGCCATAATCACCTTTTTATTGCTTTAAATGCGTTTTTAGCGCATGATTGTACATTTGAGCTGAATGTGTCAAAATCTTAAAAATTAACAGGTGCCCAAGCAATTTCATGCTAGAATCATCATCCGGATGCCAAAATAAACTAAATACAGCAAAAGATTTGAGTGCACAGCGTTTGGTTTAGATTTGACAGCCATAATCAGCAATTGTGTACATTTGAGCTGAATCTGTCAAAATCTTAAAAATTAACAGGAGCCCAAGCAATTTCATGCTAGAATCATCATCCGGATGCCAAAATAAACTAAATACAGCAAAAGATTTGAGTGCACAACGTTTGGTTTAGATTTGACAGCCATAATCAGCAATTGTGTACATTTGAGCTGAGAGAGAATATTACAAGGCCGCTTCTGTCAAAATTTGATGGATGACATTCTTAATTAGATTAGGGGGGTCATGTATGGGTCATGACCCCTCCCTAATGAAGATTAATGACCCTTTAATGACTTCCAGATGTCATATAATGAGGGTTAATGACCTTTAATGACTTCCTGATGTCATTTAATGAGGGTTAATGACCCTTAATGACTTCCTGATGTCATTTAATGAAGATTAATGACCCCTAATGACTTCCTGATGTCATTTAATGAAGATTAATGACCCTTAATGACTTCCTGATGTCATTTAATGAAGATTAATGACCCTTTAATGACTTCCAGATGTCATATAATGAGGGTTAATGACCTTTAATGACTTCCGGATGTCATTTAATGAGGGGTAATGACCTTTAATGACTTCCGGATGTCGTTTAATGAGGATGAATGACCTTTAATGACTTCCGGATGTCGTATAATGAAGATGAATGACTTTTAATGACTTCCGGATGTCGTTTAATGAAGATGAATGACCTTTAATGACTTCCAGGTGTTATATAATGAAGATGAATGACCCTTAATGACTTCCTGATGTCATTTAATGAAGATTAATGACCCCTTAATGAAGATGGATGATGTGTAGGTGGTGTTCCTACCTGTTTTTGCAGATATCATGGCTGACCCGGGTTCAAATGCTAATTGTTTGGTTAACTTCCGGATCCGGTGCACGCCCCCCTAGATTGAGTGAATAATAATGAGATTGAATGACGTGATCGGAGGGAGTGGTTTAGTATGGGTAAAACCGCCGGGGGAAAAGTACTAGCCATTTCTATTATGGTGAAGGGGGAAAAGTATGCGCAAACACGGCTCAAAGATTGTATTTTTAGAGGTTGTAAAACAAGAAGTATAAGGTAAGGTTAAACTGTGATACGGTGGTTGGTATTATGAAATTAAAAAACATGAAGTTATACATTATATGTAAAAATGTTGTAAGAGTCGTTCGTGACTGCTGGGGTTGAATCTGAAAATAAACGGATAAAACTATATAATTTCCCCTTACTGATATAGTTACTATCTGACATTTTTGTTCAATATTTCTGTGAGTAGGGGGAAGCATATGCAGTCAAAGATTCATGGGGAGGTCAAATGTATGTCTGTGCTTGTGTGTGCGTACGCGCATGTATGGCTGCATGGGGGTCAAAGAAGTGTGAGGACAGACGGGCGGCTGAAGAAGTGTGAGGTTAGACGGTGGCTATAATGTTGTTAGTTTGAAAAGACAATGCTTCCTAAAATATATTACAAAAATATGCATCTACTTAGATCTGATTCTATTTATAATGATAATTTTATGTAGAAATTGGTGAAAAGCCATCATCAGCGATAGTCTCCTTACCCCTGCGAGGACAGGGGTTGCTGGTCATAAAATTAAATTAGGCTGAAGAAGAACGGATACGCAGCTAATTGCGAGGGGCCATTTTTGGTCTGAGAAAGGCGATTGTTCAATATTCCTGTGAGTAGGGGGAAGCAGAGGCAGTCAAAGATTCACGGGGAGGTCAAATGTATGTCTGAGGGGCCTGTGTATGCGTGTGTGCGTTTGCATGAGAGCTGAACAGTGTAAGATTAAACGGTAACTGTAATGTTGGTTTTCAAGAAGAGATTTCCAAAACTGCTTCTTTAAAAAAACATATACACAGATATCCATTTATGATAGTTTTATGCAGCAACCGTTAGTTGAAACATCCTAGCTAACATTTTCTCAAGGATTTGAAAAGTGGTGACAAGTGAAAACTAATTAAGCTTACCTATAGGCGTAACGGTGTGTGGCTTTGAGTCCATCACATACATGCTCTGCATAGAGCATATATGCGTAGCAGCGAGGTATGCGCAGCAGAAAGGGGAGATGTCCCTACACTCGTGAGAATTTTCTGAGGCTTGTTGGAGACACTAGGACTCTGTCACAGTTTGAGTGTGTGTGTTTCAATGACCATAATTGTTGGGGGGGCTGGTGGATATGAGCGAGGGGGTTGGTTAGACGTCTGCCAGCGTGCTCTCCTTGGGATATTTTCTCAAATACTAAAACCCAAATGCCAGTCCTCTGAACCGAATGACCAGTTGTCTAAACACATTGAATAAATGTAACCCCTCATTTTCCAATGCCATAAAAACATTTTACATGAAGACACAATTCACAAATTGCTCTCATGCGATACAAAATGTTTACCACAAGTCAACAATATTTGAACACAACGGACTTAACTGGCGTTCACACAACAACTCAAAAATTGAATACACTTGTTGCTAATGATGTGACCACACCTATAAACTCAAGTTCACAGTGTACAGTTTGCTGGAGAGTCCAAACAAGCGCAATGGATAGAGGCAGAGCCAGAGGAAGAGGAATTAGAGGAGGGAGAGGAGCAGGTCGAGCAATGCAAAAGTTATAAAATAGTAACATGTAAGGGTATTCGTAAACACGAAAATAAAAATAATAATTTAACCATCTTATTACAGTCTTTCTCAATTTCTAATACACATTTCTTGAAACCTGTACCCATTTTCTCAAAACCTTAAACACAAACACAAAAATTCAAACAATTTTCACAAAAGCCGTGACTTTTCACTTCAAAACCTATTATCCGGTATTCAAATCCGAACAATATATTCAGATCATACACACAGTAAGTCCAAATATATTCACCATGAGAGCATTTGTTAGACACGACATAAAATAATCTAACACAGAGCATCCAGGGTAGGTAGTCAACAGAGGTTTATTTTACATGCATGAACAAACATAGTTTTTGGCACTAGACAAATTACTAACCAAGTTAAAATTATGGTGAATTCAAATGAAATAGAAAGGGTGTATGAAAATAAATTCCTTGGAGTAGTTATTGATGATAAATTATGTTGGAAGCCACATGTAGAAAATGTTAAAAGGAAAATGTCAAAAATCATCGGGATACTCTATAAAACTAAGGATGTCCTGAACATGAACTCATTATATATATTATATAGTTCATTATTATTACCATATTTGACCTATTGTGTGGAAATCTGGGGGACTGCATATAAAACAAACACTAACTCTGTTTTCAATTTGCAAAAAAGAGCC
This sequence comes from Festucalex cinctus, assembly GCF_051991245.1. Taxonomy (NCBI): domain Eukaryota; kingdom Metazoa; phylum Chordata; class Actinopteri; order Syngnathiformes; family Syngnathidae; genus Festucalex; species Festucalex cinctus. Next base: position 23,659 of record NW_027520450.1, read on the forward strand.
ATAAGGATTATTAATCGTTCAAAATATACAGAATCAACACATCCATTATTTATCAAATTAAATACAATGACATTTTATGACTTGGTTGAGTTTAAAATAGCACAAATAATGTACAAAGTATATAACAATCTACTCTGCTATATTACTCAGACATTGTTTGAAAATAGACACAGTCCTTATGATATAAGGGGTACAAGTGTGTACAAAAAACCCAAAACAAGAACAAATATTAAGCAAAGGTGTGTTTCTGTAAAAGGTGTTAATTTGTGGAATAATCTGGGAATTGACTTGAAAAGATGTGACTCACTTGTTGAGTTAAAAAAAAAAATGTTTAAATGCAAAGTTAAAAAAAATTACTTTTGTCAAATAAGAGCATGAAAATTGTATATAATGAGTATGAGTATATGATTTATAAATGTATTATGGTATATGTTTAGGAATTTTATGTATATATGTTGCTGGATAATGCACGCATCATTTTATTTTTAAAAATATTAACCTAGTATTGTATCAATAATGAAATAAGTTTAAATGTATAATGTATGAGGGGTAGGACTAAATAAGTTAACTTCTTCCTACTCCCTTTTGAACATGTAAACTATGATGAGTTTGTTTTTTCTTTTCTTCTTTTCTTTTTTAACTTTTGTTTCTTTGCTGTTTGTTTTTATGTTCAATAATTCAATCAAAAAACGTGATAGCGTCAAAATGGGTACTTTTAACAAAAAAACATGCATTAGTCTTAGGGCAAAATAATTTAGGAATAGTGTGAAATGTGTTTAAGTTTTATCCAAAAAGAGTGGATGAGTTTTGAGAATTGGGTCTAAGCCTGAACCGTGTGTAAGGTTTGGTCAAAAAAGTGTTTCATTCCAGAAATTAGTCTCGGAAACTGAGAATTTGCTTCATCGAACGGGGTTTGGTGTTTTAGCAACTGATAAAAACTGTTAAGTTAAAAGCGGACATGACAATACAATAACCACACATAACAAAATCAGAACAACCCTATCTCAATTGTAAATAATACATTCAAATATTCACACCAACTTCTAGGCCGTGGGGTGAACCCCAAAAAAGTGCCTAGAAAATGAGTTTCGCTCCACTGTCTGGGCACTACTTGTTCAATGCATTTTTTGATAGATAATACCCTTCTGAACTTTGGGTTAAAAGTTCACCCAATGTTTTCCTGCCCCAATTTTGTCACAAGCCAGAAATGCATATATAGGTAAATAACAAAAAACGAAAATCTTGTGCTGCAGTTTTTGGTTGTAAAACGTCTTACATTAAATTTGGCAACAGAAAATCATTCCCAGATGTTATAAATACATGTACCTAACATCAGAAACAAGTATTGGTGGTTTGGTGCAATCATGTGAATTTAGATAATTAAATATATTAAATTTGTGCCAAAAAAAACAAAAAACGCTTCAACTAGAAGTGAAACCAGCACACAGATGTTACATTTAGCTATGTTTATGTTTCATATATGAAAACAATTCACAACCTATTACGTAATGAAAGGTACACAAGAAGCAGCATACATCGGCCAAAAATACTACCATGCACCACAAACCTGGATACAAGGCAAAATGGACTAGATGGAAATAGATGCATTCAGAGCCCAGATTATTATAACATATAGAATATTTATAAAAGTATCAGATTGTGTCATCACAGCATGTCATTTATACCCCCCACCCCTACCCAAAAAATATTAATAAAAAAATATAATAATAATAAAATAAAAATCAAATGTGCATTCACAATAAAACCTTTGGAACTTCATTGGAACAGCTCTCTTTTATTTTTTTGGCAGACCAATTTAACAAAGGTCTGTGTTGTGGAAAAATGGAATACAGACATTTTAATTTTTGCTTGAAAAGTGTTAAAATGGAGAGTTAACATCTTGATAATGAAACAAACAAAATGGCAGATTTTACATAGATTTTACAGCCCTGCACTGTAAAGTGTCCTCGTATGCCCTGTCATTTTCCAACCTGATGTTGTACCAGCCATGTGTTAGTGTCACTTTCTTGGCTTACATCAGTAGACTCAGTAGTTGATGTATCTGATGAGTGAGGTACCCTGTCTAAAAGTTTGTCAGTTGTTGATAATGTCTCTACAAAAACCATTTCAGAGTTGTTGCTGGAAAGGGGTGTGAAAAACCAGATGGGGGAAATCACGCCTCAATCTTCGTTTCAGTATATCCTGCCTGAAATAGAAAATTGAAGGGGAAGATGAGCACAAGATACACATATTCACATCAGACTAGGGCTGCTCTATTATGGAAAAAAATAATCATCACAATTATTTTGGTAATAATTGAAATCAAGATTATTCTAAACAATTATATTTTGTTCAAATCAAGAAAATATTTCAACATTTGAAAATAAGACAATCACAATCATATGAAACTATAATTATGTAAGTTGCTTTTGGATCCAACAAAATTTATAATATATTATTATTATTATTATTATTATTATTATTATTATGACGTTAGCAAAAATTTGAAGTTGGGGTGCAGTGTGTGTGTGCAGTAAGCTAGTTTTGACATGGGTGTGTGGTAAAATAACTCGTGTGGGCGTGCCACAACTCAAAATTTGTATTATTAGTGCTGCAGCTATCGAATATTTTGGTATTTGGATATCCTACTGAAAATTCTAGTGAATAATCGTATATTTGGATAGAAATACAAATATACCTATAGGCCTATATACTTTCTTGGTCAAAGAACAATTATAAATACAGCAGACAAAAAAACACATTTGCATGTAATAATTAACATCCATCCATCCATCCATCCATCTTCTTCCGCTTATCCGGGGTCGGGTCGCGGGGGCAGCAGCTTCAGGAGGGAAACCCAGACTTCCCTCTCCCCAGCCACTTCAACCAGCTCCTCCGGCGGGATCCCGAGGCGTTCCCAGGCCAGCCGAGAGACATAGTCTCTCCAGCGTGTCCTGGGTCGTCCCCGGGGCCTCCCGCCAGTGGGACATGCCCGGAACACCTCCCCAGGGAGGCGTCCAGGAGGCATCCGAACCAGATGCCCGAGCCACCTCAGCTGGCTCCTCTCAACGCGGAGGAGCAGCGGCTCGACTCTGAGTCCCTCCCGGATGACCGAGCTTCTCACCCTATCTCTAAGGGAGAGCCCGGACACCCTGCGGAGGAAGCTCATTTCGGCCGCTTGTATCCGGGATCTCGTTCTTTCGGTCACGACCCACAGCTCGTGACCATAGGTGAGGGTTGGAACGTAGATCGACCGGTAAATCGAGAGCTTTGCCTTTTGGCTCAGCTCTTTCTTCACCACGACGGACCGATACAGAGTCCGCATCACTGCAGACGCTGCACCGATCCGCCTGTCGATCTCCCGCTCCATCCCACCCTCACTCGTGAACAAGACCCCAAGATACTTGAACTCCTCCACTTGGGGCAGGATCTCATCCCCGACCTGAAGACGACACTCCACCCTTTTCCGACTGAGGACCATGGTCTCGGATTTGGAGGTGCTGATCCTCATCCCAGCCGCTTCACACTCGGCTGCGAACCGCTCCAGTGAGAGCTGAAGGCCCCGGCCTGATGAAGCCAACAGCACCACATCATCTGCAAAGAGCAGAGATGCAATGTTGAGGCCACCAAACCGGAACCCCTCCACGCCTCGGCTGCGCCTAGAAATTCTGTCCATAAAAGTTATGAACAGAATCGGTGACAAAGGGCAACCTTGGCGGAGTCCAACCCTCACCGGAAACGAATCCGACTTACTGCCGGCAATGCGGACCAAACTCTGGCAACGGTCGTACAGGGACCGAACAGCCCGTATCAAGGGGCCCGGCACCCCGTACTCCCGAAGCACCCCCCACAGAACTCCCCGAGGGACACGGTCGAACGCCTTCTCCAAATCCACAAAACACATGTGGACTGGTTGAGCGAACTCCCACGCACCCTCGAGGATCCTGCGGAGGGTGTAGAGCTGGTCCACTGTTCCACGGCCAGGACGAAAACCACACTGCTCCTCCTGAATCCGAGATTCGACCTCCCGACGGACCCTCCTCTCCAGCACCCCTGAATAGACCTTACCAGGGAGGCTGAGGAGTGTGATCCCTCTGTAGTTGGAACACACCCTCCGGTCCCCCTTCTTAAAAAGGGGGACCACCACCCCGGTCTGCCAATCCAGAGGCACTGTCCCCGATGTCCACGCGATGTTGTAGAGGCGTGTCAACCACGACAGCCCCCCAACATCCAGAGTCTTTAGGAACTCCGGGCGGATCTCATCCACCCCCGGGGCCCTGCCACCGAGGAGCTTTCCAACCACCTCAGTGACTTCGACCCCAGAGATAGGAGAGCCCACCCCAGAGTCCCCAGACTCTGCTTCCTCAAAAGGAGACGTGTTGGTGGAATTGAGGAGGTCTTCGAAGTATTCCCCCCACCGCTTCACGACGTCCCGAGTCGAGGTCAGCAGCACCCCATCGCCACTATAAACAGTGTTAACGGTGCACTGCTTTCCCCTCCTGAGACGCCGGATGGTGGACCAGAATTTCCTCGAAGCCGTCCGGAAGTCGTTTTCCATGGCCTCACCGAATTCCTCCCATGCCCGAGTTTTTGCCTCAGCAACCGCCGAAGCCGCGTTCCGATTGGCCATCCGGTACCTGTCAGCTGCCTCCGGAGTCCGACAGGCCAAAAAGGCCCGATAGGACTCCTTCTTCAGCTTGACGGCATCCCTTACCGCTGGTGTCCACCAGCGGGTTCGAGGATTGCCGCCACGACAGGCACCGACCACCTTACGGCCACAGCTCCGATCGGCCGCCTCAACAATGGAGGCGCGGAACATGGCCCATTCGGACTCAATGTCCCCCGCCTCCCCCGAGACAAGGGAGAAGCTCTGCCGGAGGTGGGCATTGAAACTCCTTCTGACAGGGGATTCCGCCAGACGTTCCCAGCAAACCCTCACAATACGTTTGGGTCTGCCAGGTCGGACCGGCATCTTCCCCCACCATCGGAGCCAACACACCACCAGGTGGTGATCAGTTGACAGCTCCGCCCCTCTCTTCACCCGAGTGCCCAAAACATGCGGCCGCAAATCCGATGACACGACTACAAAGTCGATCATCGAACTGCGGCCTAGGGTGTCCTGGTGCCAAGTGCACATATGGACACCCTTATGCTTGAACATGGTGTTCGTTATGGACAAACCGTGACGAGCACAGAAGTCCAATAACAGAACACCGCTCGGGTTCCGATCAGGGGGGCCGTTCCTCCCAATCACGCCCCTCCAGGTCTCACTGTCATTCCCCACGTGAGCGTTGAAGTCCCCCAGCAGGACGAGGGAGTCCCCAGAGGGAGCGCTCTCCAGCACACCCTCCAAGGACTCCAAAAAGGGTGGGTACTCTGAACTGCTGTTTGGTGCATATGCACAAACAACAGTCAGGACCCGTCCCCCCACCCGAAGGCGGAGGGAAGCAACCCTCTCGTCCACCGGGGTAAACCCCAACGTACAGGCGCCGAGCCGGGGGGCAATAAGTATGCCCACACCTGCTCTGCGCCTCACACCATGGGCAACTCCAGAGTGGAAGAGAGTCCAACCCCTCTCAAGAGGACTGGTACCAGAGCCCAAGCTGTGTGTGGAGGCGAGTCCGACTATGTCTAGTCGGAACTTCTCTGCCTCACACACCAGCTCGGGCTCCTTCCCTGCCAGAGAGGTGACATTCCATGTCCCAAGAGCCAGTTTCTGTAGCCGGGGGTCGGTCCGCCAAGGTCTCCTCCCTTGGCCGCCACCCAGCCTACACTGCACCCGACCCCTTTGGCCCCTCCCACCGGTGGTGAGCCCGTGGGAAGGGGGACCCACGTTGCCTCTTCGGGCTGTGCCCGGCCGGGCCCCATGGGTGCAGGCCCGGCCACCAGGCGCTCGCCAGCGAGCCCTGCCTCCAGGCCTGGCTCCAGAGGGGGGCCCCGGTGACCCGCGTCCGGGCGAGGGAAACGCTTCTCCAAATATCGTCGTCATCATAGGGGTCTTCTGAGCCGTTCTTAGTCTGGCCCCTCACCTATAATAATTAATAATTAACAACCAACTGGTTTTCATTTTTAGAGAATCAATTTTATTTATTTATTTTTAACTTAAATTGAGCTTGTCAGCAAACTATTTTTCTCTGAAACAGTGAGATTTTAGACAAATCTCTCCCCATAGATTTCATAAATGTGTTTCAATGTGAAGATTTATATGTTACCTGTAGTCTGAAGCATCAAGATCCCCGTGTTTATTAACACTGTTCACAAACCCCTTAGCTTGTCCATTCTCATCACATCTTTGTCAACTATAATCCTTTGACGGATTACTTGTTCACAAAAAGAATTTGTAGCTCTCTAAAACACACACACACTCACTTAATATGTGCAGAGTCATGCTTTCTAATTAATGCTGTCTCGAAATGTAAACAAAATACAAGTGACATATTGCTGACCAATGCTTTACTTTTGAAATGTGTAATTTTAGCAAAGTGACAATGAAATAGTGCAATGTAACAACTCGCAGCAGCTACATGATCGTTCAGTTTCGCTCCACTACCAGGGGCACAAAATAATCTTTACTTCATAAAATAGATTTATTAGTAGTAAGTAAGAATCCGTGGAGTTCACCCTCTGAAAACCTGCCAATTTTGTGTTTTCGGTGGTGAAACCCCGGCACTATTTTGCGATGAGGCGCAGTGATCTCTCGTGTGGGCGTAGTGCCATTAGGTCGGTAGTGGTGTGATTTAGGTCACATGAGCCAATCAGGTAGCTGCTGCTTTCTCCTCACCATAGCAACCGCATAACAAAAATGGCGACCACAACGTCGGAGAGCGAAAGGAGAAAAAAAGTTAGAAAGAAAGTAGTGAAAAAACTTCGTTCCCGTTCAGGTTTGCCCATCGCTTCAGCTGGCCCCGTCCTTCCAGCCATCTGCATCATTTGTAAAAATACATTTCAAAGTATACTCGTCTGGGATCGGAAGGCACACGGAAGAGGGATCATCTCGCCAAAGCAGAAACATTGTCAGCAGGTATGTGCTACACACACGCGTGCCCATTTCTGTTATTAATGTGACCGATATTTAGTATAGGGCTGAAAATAATTTTTTGCTAGGTTAAGTTTTAAGGCTATAGTTTAGTAAAAACGCGAGCTGCTGAATGATTTATCGAGTGAATCCAACAGTTGTTACCAAACTCGAGTTACCTGTGCCCATCAGTCATAATAGAGTCACAGCTACACACTCCCTTTCCCCCAAACTCTCTCTCATCAACCTCAACAAACACTTTACTTTACTTAAATCTGTGATGTGCATATACTGTAAAGAGGTGATGTGACAATAACACTTATAATGTAATTCTTTTTTGTCTAAAAGCGGGTTGGTTGCTGCAGGCCGCTGAGATGAAGAAAGACTGTTCCATTCTTCTGCATATTCAAGACAAAAGACTGTCACAATGGAGGTGCAGTTTTGTTTCAGAGATTACACAAGGTTCTTAAAGTCAACAGCAACCAGGGACGAACAAATGTGAGTTGTTACATTGCACTATTTCATTGTCACTTTGCTAAAATTACACATTTCAAAAGTAAAGCATTGGTCAGCAATATGTCACTTGTATTTTGTTTACATTTCGAGACAGCATTAATTAGAAAGCATGACTCTGCACATATTAAGTGAGTGTGTGTGTGTTTTAGAGAGCTACAAATTCTTTTTGTGAACAAGTAATCCGTCAAAGGATTATAGTTGACAAAGATGTGATGAGAATGGACAAGCTAAGGGGTTTGTGAACAGTGTTAATAAACACGGGGATCTTGATGCTTCAGACTACAGGTAACATATAAATCTTCACATTGAAACACATTTATGAAATCTATGGGGAGAGATTTGTCTAAAATCTCACTGTTTCAGAGAAAAATAGTTTGCTGACAAGCTCAATTTAAGTTCAAAATAAATAAATAAATAAAATTGATTCTCTAAAAATGAAAACCAGTTGGTTGTTAATTATTACATGCAAATGTGTTTTTTTGTCTTCTGTATTTATAATTGTTCTTTGACCAAGAAAGTATATAGGCCTATAGGTATATTTGTATTTCTATCCAAATATACGATTATTCACTAGAATTTTCAGTAGGATATCCAAATACCAAAATATTCGATAGCTGCAGCACTAATAATACAAATTTTGAGTTGTGGCACGCCCACACGAGTTATTTTACCACACACCCATGTCAAAACTAGCTTACTGCACACACACACTGCACCCCAACTTCAAATTTTTGCTAACGTCATAATAATAATAATAATAATAATAATAATAATAATAATATATTATAAATTTTGTTGGATCCAAAAGCAACTTACATAATTATAGTTTCATATGATTGTGATTGTCTTATTTTCAAATGTTGAAATATTTTCTTGATTTGAACAAAATATAATTGTTTAGAATAATCTTGATTTCAATTATTACCAAAATAATTGTGATGATTATTTTTTTCCATAATAGAGCAGCCCTAGTCTGATGTGAATATGTGTATCTTGTGCTCATCTTCCCCTTCAATTTTCTATTTCAGGCAGGATATACTGAAACGAAGATTGAGGCGTGATTTCCCCCATCTGGTTTTTCACACCCCTTTCCAGCAACAACTCTGAAATGGTTTTTGTAGAGACATTATCAACAACTGACAAACTTTTAGACAGGGTACCTCACTCATCAGATACATCAACTACTGAGTCTACTGATGTAAGCCAAGAAAGTGACACTAACACATGGCTGGTACAACATCAGGTTGGAAAATGACAGGGCATACGAGGACACTTTACAGTGCAGGGCTGTAAAATCTATGTAAAATCTGCCATTTTGTTTGTTTCATTATCAAGATGTTAACTCTCCATTTTAACACTTTTCAAGCAAAAATTAAAATGTCTGTATTCCATTTTTCCACAACACAGACCTTTGTTAAATTGGTCTGCCAAAAAAATAAAAGAGAGCTGTTCCAATGAAGTTCCAAAGGTTTTATTGTGAATGCACATTTGATTTTTATTTTATTATTATTATATTTTTTTATTAATATTTTTTGGGTAGGGGTGGGGGGTATAAATGACATGCTGTGATGACACAATCTGATACTTTAATAAATATTCTATATGTTATAATAATCTGGGCTCTGAATGCATCTATTTCCATCTAGTCCATTTTGCCTTGTTCCAGGTTTGTGGTGCATGGTAGTATTTTTGGCCGATGTATGCTGCTTCTTGTGTACCTTTCATTACGTAATAGGTTGTGAATTGTTTTCATATATGAAACATAAACATAGCTAAATGTAACATCTGTGTGCTGGTTTCACTTCTAGTTGAAGCGTTTTTTGTTTTTTTGGCACAAATTTAATATATTTAATTATCTAAATTCACATGATTGCACCAAACCACCAATACTTGTTTCTGATGTTAGGTACATGTATTTCTAACATCTGGGAATGATTTTCTGTTGCCAAATTTAATGTAAGACGTTTTACAACCAAAAACTGTAGCACAAGATTTTCGTTTTTTGTTATTTAACTATATGTGCATTTCTGGCTTGTGACAAAATTGGGGCAGGAAAACATTGGGTGAACTTTTAACCCAAAGTTCAGAAGGGTATTATCTATCAAAAAATGCATTGAACAAGTAGTGCCCAGACAGTGGAGCGAAACTCATTTTCTAGGCACTTTTTTTTGGGGTTCACCCCACGGCCTAGAAGTTGGTGTGAATATTTGAATGTATTATTTACAATTGAGATAGGGTTGTTCTGATTTTGTTATGTGTGGTTATTGTATTGTCATGTCCGCTTTTAACTTAACAGTTTTTATCAGTTGCTAAAACACCAAACCCCGTTCGATGAAGCAAATTCTCAGTTTCCGAGACTAATTTCTGGAATGAAACACTTTTTTGACCAAACCTTACACACGGTTCAGGCTTAGACCCAATTCTCAAAACTCATCCACTCTTTTTGGATAAAACTTAAACACATTTCACACTATTCCTAAATTATTTTGCCCTAAGACTAATGCATGTTTTTTTGTTAAAAGTACCCATTTTGACTCTATCACGTTTTTTGATTGAATTATTGAACATAAAAACAAACAGCAGAGAAACAAAAGTTAAAAAAGAAAAGAAGAAAAGAAAAAACAAACTCATCATAGTTTACATGTTCAAAAGGGAGTAGGAAGAAGTTAACCTATTTAGTCCTACCCCTCATACATTATACATTTAAACTTATTTCATTATTGATACAATACTAGGTTAATATTTTTAAAAATAAAATGATGCGTGCATTATCCAGCAACATATATACATGAAATTCCTAAACATATACCATAATACATTTATAAATCATATACTCATACTCATTATATACAATTTTCATGCTCTTATTTGACAAAAGTAATTTTTTTTAACTTTGCATTTAAACATTTTTTTTTTTAACTCAACAAGTGAGTCACATCTTTTCAAGTCAATTCCCAGATTATTCCACAAATTAACACCTTTTACAGAAACACACCTTTGCTTAATATTTGTTCTTGTTTTGGGTTTTTTGTACACACTTGTACCCCTTATATCATAAGGACTGTGTCTATTTTCAAACAATGTCTGAGTAATATAGCAGAGTAGATTGTTATATACTTTGTACATTATTTGTGCTATTTTAAACTCAACCAAGTCATAAAATGTCATTGTATTTAATTTGATAAATAATGGATGTGTTGATTCTGTATATTTTGAACGATTAATAATCCTTATGGCTCTTTTTTGCAAATTGAAAACAGAGTTAGTGTTTGTTTTATATGCAGTCCCCCAGATTTCCACACAATAGGTCAAATATGGTAATAATAATGAACTATATAATATATATAATGAGTTCATGTTCAGGACATCCTTAGTTTTATAGAGTATCCCGATGATTTTTGACATTTTCCTTTTAACATTTTCTACATGTGGCTTCCAACATAATTTATCATCAATAACTACTCCAAGGAATTTATTTTCATACACCCTTTCTATTTCATTTGAATTCACCATAATTTTAACTTGGTTAGTAATTTGTCTAGTGCCAAAAACTATGTTTGTTCATGCATGTAAAATAAACCTCTGTTGACTACCTACCCTGGATGCTCTGTGTTAGATTATTTTATGTCGTGTCTAACAAATGCTCTCATGGTGAATATATTTTGACGTACTGTGTGTATGATCTGAATATATTGTTCGGATTTGAATACCGGATAATAGGTTTTGAAGTGAAAAGTCACGGCTTTTGTGAAAATTGTTAGAATTTTTGTGTTTGTGTTTAAGGTTTTGAGAAAATGGGTACAGGTTTTAAGAAATGTGTATTAGCAATTGAGAAAGACTGTAATAAGATGGTTAAATTATTATTTTTATTTTCGTGTTTACGAATACCCTTACCATTCCATGTTACTATTTTATAACTTTTGCATTGCTCGACCTGCTCCTCTCCCTCCTCTAATTCCTCTTCCTCTGGCTCTGCCTCTATCCATTGCGCTTGTTTGGACTCTCCAGCAAACTGTACACTCTGTACTTGAGTTTATAGGTGTGGTCACATCATTAGCAACAAGTGTATTCAATTTTTGAGTTGTTGTGTGAACGCCAGTTAAGTCCGTTGTGTTCAAATATTGTTGACTTGTGGTAAACATTTTGTATCGCATGAGAGCAATTTGTGAATTGTGTCTTCATGTAAAATGTTTTTATGGCATTGGAAAATGAGGGGTTACATTTATTCAATGTGTTTAGACAACTGGTCATTCGGTTCAGAGGACTGGCATTTGGGTTTTAGTATTTGAGAAAATATCCCAAGGAGAGCACGCTGGCAGACGTCTAACCAACCCCCTCGCTCATATCCACCAGCCCCCCAACAATTATGGTCATTGAAACACACACACTCAAACTGTGACAGAGTCCTAGTGTCTCCAACAAGTCTCAGAAAATTCTCACGAGTGTAGGGACATCTCCCCTTTCTGCTGCGCATACCTCGCTGCTACGCATATATGCTCTATGCAGAGCATGTATGTGATGGACTCAAAGCCACACACCGTTACGCCTATAGGTAAGCTTAATTAGTTTTCACTTGTCACCACTTTTCAAATCCTTGAGAAAATGTTAGCTAGGATGTTTCAACTATCGGTTGCTGCATAAAACTATCATAAATGGATATCTGTGTAGATGTTTTTTTAAAGAAGCAGTTTTGGAAATGTCTTCTTGAAAACCAACATTACAGTTACCGTTTAATCTTACACTGTTCAGCTCTCATGCAAACGCACACACGCATACACAGGCCCCTCAGACATACATTTGACCTCCCCGTGAATCTTTGACTGCCTCTGCTTCCCCCTACTCACAGGAATATTGAACAATCGCCTTTCTCAGACCAAAAATGGCCCCTCGCAATTAGCTGCGTATCCGTTCTTCTTCAGCCTAATTTAATTTTATGACCAGCAACCCCTGTCCTCGCAGGGGTAAGGAGACTATCGCTGATGATGGCTTTTCACCAATTTCTACATAAAATTATCATTATAAATAGAATCAGATCTAAGTAGATGCATATTTTTGTAATATATTTTAGGAAGCGTTGTCTTTTCAAACTAACAACATTATAGCCACCGTCTAACCTCACACTTCTTCAGCCGCCCGTCTGTCCTCACACTTCTTTGACCCCCATGCAGCCATACATGCGCGTACGCACACACAAGCACAGACATACATTTGACCTCCCCATGAATCTTTGACTGCATATGCTTCCCCCTACTGACAGAAATATTGAACAAAAATGTCAGATAGTAACTATATCAGTAAGGGGAAATTATATAGTTTTATCCGTTTATTTTCAGATTCAACCCCAGCAGTCACGAACAACTCTTACAACATTTTTACATATAATGTATAACTTCATGTTTTTTAATTTCATAATACCAACCACCGTATCACAGTTTAACCTTACCTTATACTTCTTGTTTTACAACCTCTAAAATACAATCTTTGAGCCGTGTTTGCGCATACTTTTCCCCCTTCACCATAATAGAAATGGCTAGTACTTTTCCCCCCGGCGGTTTTACCCATACTAAACCACTCCCTCCGATCACGTCATTCAATCTCATTATTATTCATTATTCACTCAATCTAGGGGGGCGTGCACCGGATCCGGAAGTTAACCAAACAATTAGCATTTGAACCCGGGTCAGCCATGATATCTGCAAAAACAGGTAGGAACACCACCTACACATCATCCATCTTCATTAAGGGGTCATTAATCTTCATTAAATGACATCAGGAAGTCATTAAGGGTCATTCATCTTCATTATATAACACCTGGAAGTCATTAAAGGTCATTCATCTTCATTAAACGACATCCGGAAGTCATTAAAGGTCATTCATCTTCATTATACGACATCCGGAAGTCATTAAAGGTCATTCATCCTCATTAAACGACATCCGGAAGTCATTAAAGGTCATTACCCCTCATTAAATGACATCTGGAAGTCATTAAAGGTCATTAACCCTCATTATATGACATCTGGAAGTCATTAAAGGGTCATTAATCTTCATTAAATGACATCAGGAAGTCATTAAGGGTCATTAATCTTCATTAAATGACATCAGGAAGTCATTAGGGGTCATTAATCTTAATTAAATGACATCAGGAAGTCATTAAGGGTCATTAACCCTCATTAAATGACATCAGGAAGTCATTAAGGGTCATTAACCCTCATTATATGACATCTGGAAGTCATTAAAGGGTCATTAATCTTCATTAGGGAGGGGTCATGACCCACACATGACCCCCCTAATCTAATTAAGAATGTCATCCATCAAATTTTGACAGAAGCGGCCTTGTAATATTCTCTCTGAGCTGAATGTGTCAAAATCTTAAAAATTAACAGGTGCCCAAGCAATTTCATGCTAGAATCATCATCCGGATGCCAAAATAAACTAAATACAGCAAAAGATTTGAGTGCACAACGTTTGGTTTAGGTTTGACAGCCATAATCACCTTTTTATTGCTTTAAATGCGTTTTTAGCGCATGATTGTACATTTGAGCTGAATGTGTCAAAATCTTAAAAATTAACAGGTGCCCAAGCAATTTCATGCTAGAATCATCATCCGGATGCCAAAATAAACTAAATACAGCAAAAGATTTGAGTGCACAGCGTTTGGTTTAGATTTGACAGCCATAATCAGCAATTGTGTACATTTGAGCTGAATGTGTCAAAATCTTAAAAATTAACAGGTGCCCAAGCAATTTCATGCTAGAATCATCATCAGGATGCCAAAATAAACTAAATACAGCAAAGGATTTGAGTGCACAACGTTTGGTTTAGATTTGACAGCCATAATCAGCAATTGTGTACATTTGAGCTGAATGTGTCAAAATCTTAAAAATTAACAGGAGCCCAAGCAATTTCATGCTAGAATCATCATCCGGATGCCAAAATAAACTAAATACAGCAAAAGATTTGAGTGCACAACGTTTGGTTTAGGTTTGACAGCCATAATCACCTTTTTATTGCTTTAAATGCGTTTTTAGCGCATGATTGTACATTTGAGCTGAATGTGTCAAAATCTTAAAAATTAACAGGTGCCCAAGCAATTTCATGCTAGAATCATCATCCGGATGCCAAAATAAACTAAATACAGCAAAGGATTTGAGTGCACAACGTTTGGTTTAGATTTGACAGCCATAATCAGCAATTGTGTACATTTGAGCTGAATGTGTCAAAATCTTAAAAATTAACAGGAGCCCAAGCAATTTCATGCTAGAATCATCATCCGGATGCCAAAATAAACTAAATACAGCAAAAGATTTGAGTGCACAACGTTTGGTTTAGGTTTGACAGCCATAATCACCTTTTTATTGCTTTAAATGCGTTTTTAGTGCATGATTGTACATTTGAGCTGAATGTGTCAAAATCTTAAAAATTAACAGGTGCCCAAGCAATTTCATGCTAGAATCATCATCCGGATGCCAAAATAAACTAAATACAGCAAAAGATTTGAGTGCACAACGTTTGGTTTAGATTTGACAGCCATAATCAGCAATTGTGTACATTTGAGCTGAATGTGTCAAAATCTTAAAAATTAACAGGTGCCCAAGCAATTTCATGCTAGAATCATCATCCGGATGCCAAAATAAACTAAATACAGCAAAAGATTTGAGTGCACAACGTTTGGTTTAGGTTTGACAGCCATAATCACCTTTTTATTGCTTTAAATGCGTTTTTAGCGCATGATTGTACATTTGAGCTGAATGTGTCAAAATCTTAAAAATTAACAGGTGCCCAAGCAATTTCATGCTAGAATCATCATCCGGATGCCAAAATAAACTAAATACAGCAAAAGATTTGAGTGCACAACGTTTGGTTTAGATTTGACAGCCATAATCAGCAATTGTGTACATTTGAGCTGAATGTGTCAAAATCTTAAAAATTAACAGGTGCCCAAGCAATTTCATGCTAGAATCATCATCCGGATGCCAAAATAAACTAAATACAGCAAAAGATTTGAGTGCACAACGTTTGGTTTAGGTTTGACAGCCATAATCACCTTTTTATTGCTTTAAATGCGTTTTTAGCGCATGATTGTACATTTGAGCTGAATGTGTCAAAATCTTAAAAATTAACAGGTGCCCAAGCAATTTCATGCTAGAATCATCATCCGGATGCCAAAATAAACTAAATACAGCAAAAGATTTGAGTGCACAGCGTTTGGTTTAGATTTGACAGCCATAATCAGCAATTGTGTACATTTGAGCTGAATGTGTCAAAATCTTAAAAATTAACAGGTGCCCAAGCAATTTCATGCTAGAATCATCATCCGGATGCCAAAATAAACTAAATACAGCAAAAGATTTGAGTGCACAACGTTTGGTTTAGGTTTGACAGCCATAATCACCTTTTTATTGCTTTAAATGCGTTTTTAGCGCATGATTGTACATTTGAGCTGAATGTGTCAAAATCTTAAAAATTAACAGGTGCCCAAGCAATTTCATGCTAGAATCATCATCCGGATGCCAAAATAAACTAAATACAGCAAAAGATTTGAGTGCACAGCGTTTGGTTTAGATTTGACAGCCATAATCAGCAATTGTGTACATTTGAGCTGAATGTGTCAAAATCTTAAAAATTAACAGGAGCCCAAGCAATTTCATGCTAGAATCATCATCCGGATGCCAAAATAAACTAAATACAGCAAAAGATTTGAGTGCACAACGTTTGGTTTAGGTTTGACAGCCATAATCACCTTTTTATTGCTTTAAATGCGTTTTTAGCGCATGATTGTACATTTGAGCTGAATGTGTCAAAATCTTAAAAATTAACAGGTGCCCAAGCAATTTCATGCTAGAATCATCATCCGGATGCCAAAATAAACTAAATACAGCAAAGGATTTGAGTGCACAACGTTTGGTTTAGATTTGACAGCCATAATCAGCAATTGTGTACATTTGAGCTGAATCTGTCAAAATCTTAAAAATTAACAGGAGCCCAAGCAATTTCATGCTAGAATCATCATCCGGATGCCAAAATAAACTAAATACAGCAAAAGATTTGAGTGCACAACGTTTGGTTTAGGTTTGACAGCCATAATCACCTTTTTATTGCTTTAAATGCGTTTTTAGTGCATGATTGTACATTTGAGCTGAATGTGTCAAAATCTTAAAAATTAACAGGTGCCCAAGCAATTTCATGCTAGAATCATCATCCGGATGCCAAAATAAACTAAATACAGCAAAAGATTTGAGTGCACAACGTTTGGTTTAGATTTGACAGCCATAATCAGCAATTGTGTACATTTGAGCTGAATGTGTCAAAATCTTAAAAATTAACAGGTGCCCAAGCAATTTCATGCTAGAATCATCATCCGGATGCCAAAATAAACTAAATACAGCAAAAGATTTGAGTGCACAACGTTTGGTTTAGGTTTGACAGCCATAATCACCTTTTTATTGCTTTAAATGCGTTTTTAGCGCATGATTGTACATTTGAGCTGAATGTGTCAAAATCTTAAAAATTAACAGGTGCCCAAGCAATTTCATGCTAGAATCATCATCCGGATGCCAAAATAAACTAAATACAGCAAAAGATTTGAGTGCACAACGTTTGGTTTAGATTTGACAGCCATAATCAGCAATTGTGTACATTTGAGCTGAATGTGTCAAAATCTTAAAAATTAACAGGTGCCCAAGCAATTTCATGCTAGAATCATCATCCGGATGCCAAAATAAACTAAATACAGCAAAAGATTTGAGTGCACAACGTTTGGTTTAGGTTTGACAGCCATATTCACCTTTTTATTGCTTTAAATGCGTTTTTAGCGCATGATTGTACATTTGAGCTGAATGTGTCAAAATCTTAAAAATTAACAGGTGCCCAAGCAATTTCATGCTAGAATCATCATCCGGATGCCAAAATAAACTAAATACAGCAAAAGATTTGAGTGCACAGCGTTTGGTTTAGATTTGACAGCCATAATCAGCAATTGTGTACATTTGAGCTGAATGTGTCAAAATCTTAAAAATTAACAGGTGCCCAAGCAAGTTCATGCTAGAATCATCATCCGGATGCCAAAATAAACTAAATACAGCAAAAGATTTGAGTGCACAACGTTTGGTTTAGGTTTGACAGCCATAATCACCTTTTTATTGCTTTAAATGCGTTTTTAGTGCATGATTGTACATTTGAGCTGAATGTGTCAAAATCTTAAAAATTAACAGGTGCCCAAGCAATTTCATGCTAGAATCATCATCCGGATGCCAAAATAAACTAAATACAGCAAAAGATTTGAGTGCACAACGTTTGGTTTAGATTTGACAGCCATAATCAGCAATTGTGTACATTTGAGCTGAATGTGTCAAAATCTTAAAAATTAACAGGTGCCCAAGCAATTTCATGCTAGAATCATCATCCGGATGCCAAAATAAACTAAATACAGCAAAAGATTTGAGTGCACAACGTTTGGTTTAGGTTTGACAGCCATAATCACCTTTTTATTGCTTTAAATGCGTTTTTAGCGCATGATTGTACATTTGAGCTGAATGTGTCAAAATCTTAAAAATTAACAGGTGCCCAAGCAATTTCATGCTAGAATCATCATCCGGATGCCAAAATAAACTAAATACAGCAAAAGATTTGAGTGCACAACGTTTGGTTTAGATTTGACAGCCATAATCAGCAATTGTGTACATTTGAGCTGAATGTGTCAAAATCTTAAAAATTAACAGGTGCCCAAGCAATTTCATGCTAGAATCATCATCCGGATGCCAAAATAAACTAAATACAGCAAAAGATTTGAGTGCACAACGTTTGGTTTAGGTTTGACAGCCATAATCACCTTTTTATTGCTTTAAATGCGTTTTTAGCGCATGATTGTACATTTGAGCTGAATGTGTCAAAATCTTAAAAATTAACAGGTGCCCAAGCAATTTCATGCTAGAATCATCATCCGGATGCCAAAATAAACTAAATACAGCAAAAGATTTGAGTGCACAGCGTTTGGTTTAGATTTGACAGCCATAATCAGCAATTGTGTACATTTGAGCTGAATGTGTCAAAATCTTAAAAATTAACAGGTGCCCAAGCAATTTCATGCTAGAATCATCATCCGGATGCCAAAATAAACTAAATACAGCAAAAGATTTGAGTGCACAACGTTTGGTTTAGATTTGACAGCCATAATCAGCAATTGTGTACATTTGAGCTGAATGTGTCAAAATCTTAAAAATTAACAGGTGCCCAAGCAATTTCATGCTAGAATCATCATCCGGATGCCAAAATAAACTAAATACAGCAAAAGATTTGAGTGCACAACGTTTGGTTTAGGTTTGACAGCCATAATAACCTTTTTATTGCTTTAAATGCGTTTTTAGCGCATGATTGTACATTTGAGCTGAATGTGTCAAAATCTTAAAAATTAACAGGTGCCCAAGCAATTTCATGCTAGAATCATCATCCGGATGCCAAAATAAACTAAATACAGCAAAAGATTTGAGTGCACAGCGTTTGGTTTAGATTTGACAGCCATAATCAGCAATTGTGTACATTTGAGCTGAATGTGTCAAAATCTTAAAAATTAACAGGTGCCCAAGCAATTTCATGCTAGAATCATCATCCGGATGCCAAAATAAACTAAATACAGCAAAAGATTTGAGTGCACAACGTTTGGTTTAGGTTTGACAGCCATAATCACCTTTTTATTGCTTTAAATGCGTTTTTAGCGCATGATTGTACATTTGAGCTGAATGTGTCAAAATCTTAAAAATTAACAGGTGCCCAAGCAATTTCATGCTAGAATCATCATCCGGATGCCAAAATAAACTAAATACAGCAAAAGATTTGAGTGCACAACGTTTGGTTTAGATTTGACAGCCATAATCAGCAATTGTGTACATTTGAGCTGAATGTGTCAAAATCTTAAAAATTAACAGGTGCCCAAGCAATTTCATGCTAGAATCATCATCCGGATGCCAAAATAAACTAAATACAGCAAAAGATTTGAGTGCACAACGTTTGGTTTAGGTTTGACAGCCATATTCACCTTTTTATTGCTTTAAATGCGTTTTTAGCGCATGATTGTACATTTGAGCTGAATGTGTCAAAATCTTAAAAATTAACAGGTGCCCAAGCAATTTCATGCTAGAATCATCATCCGGATGCCAAAATAAACTAAATACAGCAAAAGATTTGAGTGCACAGCGTTTGGTTTAGATTTGACAGCCATAATCAGCAATTGTGTACATTTGAGCTGAATGTGTCAAAATCTTAAAAATTAACAGGTGCCCAAGCAATTTCATGCTAGAATCATCATCCGGATGCCAAAATAAACTAAATACAGCAAAAGATTTGAGTGCACAACGTTTGGTTTAGGTTTGACAGCCATAATCACCTTTTTATTGCTTTAAATGCGTTTTTAGCGCATGATTGTACATTTGAGCTGAATGTGTCAAAATCTTAAAAATTAACAGGTGCCCAAGCAATTTCATGCTAGAATCATCATCCGGATGCCAAAATAAACTAAATACAGCAAAAGATTTGAGTGCACAGCGTTTGGTTTAGATTTGACAGCCATAATCAGCAATTGTGTACATTTGAGCTGAATGTGTCAAAATCTTAAAAATTAACAGGTGCCCAAGCAATTTCATGCTAGAATCATCATCCGGATGCCAAAATAAACTAAATACAGCAAAAGATTTGAGTGCACAACGTTTGGTTTAGATTTGACAGCCATAATCAGCAATTGTGTACATTTGAGCTGAATGTGTCAAAATCTTAAAAATTAACAGGTGCCCAAGCAATTTCATGCTAGAATCATCATCCGGATGCCAAAATAAACTAAATACAGCAAAAGATTTGAGTGCACAACGTTTGGTTTAGGTTTGACAGCCATAATCACCTTTTTATTGCTTTAAATGCGTTTTTAGCGCATGATTGTACATTTGAGCTGAATGTGTCAAAATCTTAAAAATTAACAGGTGCCCAAGCAATTTCATGCTAGAATCATCATCCGGATGCCAAAATAAACTAAATACAGCAAAAGATTTGAGTGCACAACGTTTGGTTTAGATTTGACAGCCATAATCAGCAATTGTGTACATTTGAGCTGAATGTGTCAAAATCTTAAAAATTAACAGGTGCCCAAGCAATTTCATGCTAGAATCATCATCCGGATGCCAAAATAAACTAAATACAGCAAAAGATTTGAGTGCACAACGTTTGGTTTAGGTTTGACAGCCATAATCACCTTTTTATTGCTTTAAATGCGTTTTTAGCGCATGATTGTACATTTGAGCTGAATGTGTCAAAATCTTAAAAATTAACAGGTGCCCAAGCAATTTCATGCTAGAATCATCATCCGGATGCCAAAATAAACTAAATACAGCAAAAGATTTGAGTGCACAGCGTTTGGTTTAGATTTGACAGCCATAATCAGCAATTGTGTACATTTGAGCTGAATGTGTCAAAATCTTAAAAATTAACAGGTGCCCAAGCAATTTCATGCTAGAATCATCATCCGGATGCCAAAATAAACTAAATACAGCAAAAGATTTGAGTGCACAACGTTTGGTTTAGATTTGACAGCCATAATCAGCAATTGTGTACATTTGAGCTGAATGTGTCAAAATCTTAAAAATTAACAGGTGCCCAAGCAATTTCATGCTAGAATCATCATCCGGATGCCAAAATAAACTAAATACAGCAAAAGATTTGAGTGCACAACGTTTGGTTTAGGTTTGACAGCCATAATAACCTTTTTATTGCTTTAAATGCGTTTTTAGCGCATGATTGTACATTTGAGCTGAATGTGTCAAAATCTTAAAAATTAACAGGTGCCCAAGCAATTTCATGCTAGAATCATCATCCGGATGCCAAAATAAACTAAATACAGCAAAAGATTTGAGTGCACAGCGTTTGGTTTAGATTTGACAGCCATAATCAGCAATTGTGTACATTTGAGCTGAATGTGTCAAAATCTTAAAAATTAACAGGTGCCCAAGCAATTTCATGCTAGAATCATCATCCGGATGCCAAAATAAACTAAATACAGCAAAAGATTTGAGTGCACAACGTTTGGTTTAGATTTGACAGCCATAATCAGCAATTGTGTACATTTGAGCTGAATGTGTCAAAATCTTAAAAATTAACAGGTGCCCAAGCAATTTCATGCTAGAATCATCATCCGGATGCCAAAATAAACTAAATACAGCAAAAGATTTGAGTGCACAACGTTTGGTTTAGGTTTGACAGCCATAATCACCTTTTTATTGCTTTAAATGCGTTTTTAGCGCATGATTGTACATTTGAGCTGAATGTGTCAAAATCTTAAAAATTAACAGGTGCCCAAGCCATTTCATGCTAGAATCATCATCCGGATGCCAAAATAAACTAAATACAGCAAAAGATTTGAGTGCACAACGTTTGGTTTAGATTTGACAGCCATAATCAGCAATTGTGTACATTTGAGCTGAATGTGTCAAAATCTTAAAAATTAACAGGTGCCCAAGCAATTTCATGCTAGAATCATCATCCGGATGCCAAAATAAACTAAATACAGCAAAAGATTTGAGTGCACAACGTTTGGTTTAGGTTTGACAGCCATAATCACCTTTTTATTGCTTTAAATGCGTTTTTAGCGCATGATTGTACATTTGAGCTGAATGTGTCAAAATCTTAAAAATTAACAGGTGCCCAAGCAATTTCATGCTAGAATCATCATCCGGATGCCAAAATAAACTAAATACAGCAAAAGATTTGAGTGCACAGCGTTTGGTTTAGATTTGACAGCCATAATCAGCAATTGTGTACATTTGAGCTGAATGTGTCAAAATCTTAAAAATTAACAGGTGCCCAAGCAATTTCATGCTAGAATCATCATCCGGATGCCAAAATAAACTAAATACAGCAAAAGATTTGATTGCACAACGTTTGGTTTAGGTTTGACAGCCATAATCACCTTTTTATTGCTTTAAATGCGTTTTTAGCGCATGATTGTACATTTGAGCTGAATGTGTCAAAATCTTAAAAATTAACAGGTGCCCAAGCAATTTCATGCTAGAATCATCATCCGGTTGCCAAAATAAACTAAATACAGCAAAAGATTTGAGTGCACAACGTTTGGTTTAGATTTGACAGCCATAATCAGCAATTGTGTACATTTGAGCTGAATGTGTCAAAATCTTAAAAATTAACAGGTGCCCAAGCAAATTCATGCTAGAATCATCATCCGGATGCCAAAATAAACTAAATACAGCAAAAGATTTGAGTGCACAACGTTTGGTTTAGGTTTGACAGCCATAATAACCTTTTTATTGCTTTAAATGCGTTTTTAGCGCATGATTGTACATTTGAGCTGAATGTGTCAAAATCTTAAAAATTAACAGGTGCCCAAGCAATTTCATGCTAGAATCATCATCCGGATGCCAAAATAAACTAAATACAGCAAAAGATTTGAGTGCACAGCGTTTGGTTTAGATTTGACAGCCATAATCAGCAATTGTGTACATTTGAGCTGAATGTGTCAAAATCTTAAAAATTAACAGGTGCCCAAGCAATTTCATGCTAGAATCATCATCCGGATGCCAAAATAAACTAAATACAGCAAAAGATTTGAGTGCACAACGTTTGGTTTAGATTTGACAGCCATAATCAGCAATTGTGTACATTTGAGCTGAATGTGTCAAAATCTTAAAAATTAACAGGTGCCCAAGCAATTTCATGCTAGAATCATCATCCGGATGCCAAAATAAACTAAATACAGCAAAAGATTTGAGTGCACAACGTTTGGTTTAGGTTTGACAGCCATAATCACCTTTTTATTGCTTTAAATGCGTTTTTAGCGCATGATTGTACATTTGAGCTGAATGTGTCAAAATCTTAAAAATTAACAGGTGCCCAAGCCATTTCATGCTAGAATCATCATCCGGATGCCAAAATAAACTAAATACAGCAAAAGATTTGAGTGCACAACGTTTGGTTTAGATTTGACAGCCATAATCAGCAATTGTGTACATTTGAGCTGAATGTGTCAAAATCTTAAAAATTAACAGGTGCCCAAGCAATTTCATGCTAGAATCATCATCCGGATGCCAAAATAAACTAAATACAGCAAAAGATTTGAGTGCACAACGTTTGGTTTAGGTTTGACAGCCATAATCACCTTTTTATTGCTTTAAATGCGTTTTTAGCGCATGATTGTACATTTGAGCTGAATGTGTCAAAATCTTAAAAATTAACAGGTGCCCAAGCAATTTCATGCTAGAATCATCATCCGGATGCCAAAATAAACTAAATACAGCAAAAGATTTGAGTGCACAGCGTTTGGTTTAGATTTGACAGCCATAATCAGCAATTGTGTACATTTGAGCTGAATGTGTCAAAATCTTAAAAATTAACAGGTGCCCAAGCAATTTCATGCTAGAATCATCATCCGGATGCCAAAATAAACTAAATACAGCAAAAGATTTGATTGCACAACGTTTGGTTTAGGTTTGACAGCCATAATCACCTTTTTATTGCTTTAAATGCGTTTTTAGCGCATGATTGTACATTTGAGCTGAATGTGTCAAAATCTTAAAAATTAACAGGTGCCCAAGCAATTTCATGCTAGAATCATCATCCGGTTGCCAAAATAAACTAAATACAGCAAAAGATTTGAGTGCACAACGTTTGGTTTAGATTTGACAGCCATAATCAGCAATTGTGTACATTTGAGCTGAATGTGTCAAAATCTTAAAAATTAACAGGTGCCCAAGCAAATTCATGCTAGAATCATCATCCGGATGCCAAAATAAACTAAATACAGCAAAAGATTTGAGTGCACAACGTTTGGTTTAGGTTTGACAGCCATAATCACCTTTTTATTGCTTTAAATGCGTTTTTAGCGCATGATTGTACATTTGAACTGAATGTGTCAAAATCTTAAAAATTAACAGGTGCCCAAGCAATTTCATGCTAGAATCATCATCCGGATGCCAAAATAAACTAAATACAGCAAAAGATTTGAGTGCACAACGTTTGGTTTAGATTTGACAGCCATAATCAGCAATTGTGTACATTTGAGCTGAATGTGTCAAAATCTTAAAAATTAACAGGTGCCCAAGCAATTTCATGCTAGAATCATCATCCGGATGCCAAAATAAACTAAATACAGCAAAAGATTTGAGTGCACAACGTTTGGTTTAGGTTTGACAGCCATAATCACCTTTTTATTGCTTTAAATGCGTTTTTAGCGCATGATTGTACATTTGAGCTGAATGTGTCAAAATCTTAAAAATTAACAGGTGCCCAAGCAATTTCATGCTAGAATCATCATCCGGATGCCAAAATAAACTAAATACAGCAAAAGATTTGAGTGCACAACGTTTGGTTTAGATTTGACAGCCATAATCAGCAATTGTGTACATTTGAGCTGAATGTGTCAAAATCTTAAAAATTAACAGGTGCCCAAGCAATTTCATGCTAGAATCATCATCCGGATGCCAAAATAAACTAAATACAGCAAAGGATTTGAGTGCACAACGTTTGGTTTAGGTTTGACAGCCATAATCACCTTTTTATTGCTTTAAATGCGTTTTTAGCGCATGATTGTACATTTGAGCTGAATGTGTCAAAATCTTAAAAATTAACAGGTGCCCAAGCAATTTCATGCTAGAATCATCATCCGGATGCCAAAATAAACTAAATACAGCAAAAGATTTGAGTGCACAACGTTTGGTTTAGGTTTGACAGCCATAATCACCTTTTTATTGCTTTAAATGCGTTTTTAGCGCATGATTGTACATTTGAGCTGAATGTGTCAAAATCTTAAAAATTAACAGGTGCCCAAGCAATTTCATGCTAGAATCATCATCCGGATGCCAAAATAAACTAAATACAGCAAAGGATTTGAGTGCACAACGTTTGGTTTAGATTTGACAGCCATAATCAGCAATTGTGTACATTTGAGCTGAATCTGTCAAAATCTTAAAAATTAACAGGAGCCCAAGCAATTTCATGCTAGAATCATCATCCGGATGCCAAAATAAACTAAATACAGCAAAAGATTTGAGTGCACAACGTTTGGTTTAGGTTTGACAGCCATAATCACCTTTTTATTGCTTTAAATGCGTTTTTAGTGCATGATTGTACATTTGAGCTGAATGTGTCAAAATCTTAAAAATTAACAGGTGCCCAAGCAATTTCATGCTAGAATCATCATCCGGATGCCAAAATAAACTAAATACAGCAAAAGATTTGAGTGCACAACGTTTGGTTTAGATTTGACAGCCATAATCAGCAATTGTGTACATTTGAGCTGAATGTGTCAAAATCTTAAAAATTAACAGGTGCCCAAGCAATTTCATGCTAGAATCATCATCCGGATGCCAAAATAAACTAAATACAGCAAAAGATTTGAGTGCACAACGTTTGGTTTAGGTTTGACAGCCATAATCACCTTTTTATTGCTTTAAATGCGTTTTTAGCGCATGATTGTACATTTGAGCTGAATGTGTCAAAATCTTAAAAATTAACAGGTGCCCAAGCAATTTCATGCTAGAATCATCATCCGGATGCCAAAATAAACTAAATACAGCAAAAGATTTGAGTGCACAACGTTTGGTTTAGATTTGACAGCCATAATCAGCAATTGTGTACATTTGAGCTGAATGTGTCAAAATCTTAAAAATTAACAGGTGCCCAAGCAATTTCATGCTAGAATCATCATCCGGATGCCAAAATAAACTAAATACAGCAAAAGATTTGAGTGCACAACGTTTGGTTTAGGTTTGACAGCCATATTCACCTTTTTATTGCTTTAAATGCGTTTTTAGCGCATGATTGTACATTTGAGCTGAATGTGTCAAAATCTTAAAAATTAACAGGTGCCCAAGCAATTTCATGCTAGAATCATCATCCGGATGCCAAAATAAACTAAATACAGCAAAAGATTTGAGTGCACAGCGTTTGGTTTAGATTTGACAGCCATAATCAGCAATTGTGTACATTTGAGCTGAATGTGTCAAAATCTTAAAAATTAACAGGTGCCCAAGCAAGTTCATGCTAGAATCATCATCCGGATGCCAAAATAAACTAAATACAGCAAAAGATTTGAGTGCACAACGTTTGGTTTAGGTTTGACAGCCATAATCACCTTTTTATTGCTTTAAATGCGTTTTTAGTGCATGATTGTACATTTGAGCTGAATGTGTCAAAATCTTAAAAATTAACAGGTGCCCAAGCAATTTCATGCTAGAATCATCATCCGGATGCCAAAATAAACTAAATACAGCAAAAGATTTGAGTGCACAACGTTTGGTTTAGATTTGACAGCCATAATCAGCAATTGTGTACATTTGAGCTGAATGTGTCAAAATCTTAAAAATTAACAGGTGCCCAAGCAATTTCATGCTAGAATCATCATCCGGATGCCAAAATAAACTAAATACAGCAAAAGATTTGAGTGCACAACGTTTGGTTTAGGTTTGACAGCCATAATCACCTTTTTATTGCTTTAAATGCGTTTTTAGCGCATGATTGTACATTTGAGCTGAATGTGTCAAAATCTTAAAAATTAACAGGTGCCCAAGCAATTTCATGCTAGAATCATCATCCGGATGCCAAAATAAACTAAATACAGCAAAAGATTTGAGTGCACAACGTTTGGTTTAGATTTGACAGCCATAATCAGCAATTGTGTACATTTGAGCTGAATGTGTCAAAATCTTAAAAATTAACAGGTGCCCAAGCAATTTCATGCTAGAATCATCATCCGGATGCCAAAATAAACTAAATACAGCAAAAGATTTGAGTGCACAACGTTTGGTTTAGGTTTGACAGCCATAATCACCTTTTTATTGCTTTAAATGCGTTTTTAGCGCATGATTGTACATTTGAGCTGAATGTGTCAAAATCTTAAAAATTAACAGGTGCCCAAGCAATTTCATGCTAGAATCATCATCCGGATGCCAAAATAAACTAAATACAGCAAAAGATTTGAGTGCACAGCGTTTGGTTTAGATTTGACAGCCATAATCAGCAATTGTGTACATTTGAGCTGAATGTGTCAAAATCTTAAAAATTAACAGGTGCCCAAGCAATTTCATGCTAGAATCATCATCCGGATGCCAAAATAAACTAAATACAGCAAAAGATTTGAGTGCACAACGTTTGGTTTAGATTTGACAGCCATAATCAGCAATTGTGTACATTTGAGCTGAATGTGTCAAAATCTTAAAAATTAACAGGTGCCCAAGCAATTTCATGCTAGAATCATCATCCGGATGCCAAAATAAACTAAATACAGCAAAAGATTTGAGTGCACAACGTTTGGTTTAGGTTTGACAGCCATAATAACCTTTTTATTGCTTTAAATGCGTTTTTAGCGCATGATTGTACATTTGAGCTGAATGTGTCAAAATCTTAAAAATTAACAGGTGCCCAAGCAATTTCATGCTAGAATCATCATCCGGATGCCAAAATAAACTAAATACAGCAAAAGATTTGAGTGCACAGCGTTTGGTTTAGATTTGACAGCCATAATCAGCAATTGTGTACATTTGAGCTGAATGTGTCAAAATCTTAAAAATTAACAGGTGCCCAAGCAATTTCATGCTAGAATCATCATCCGGATGCCAAAATAAACTAAATACAGCAAAAGATTTGAGTGCACAACGTTTGGTTTAGGTTTGACAGCCATAATCACCTTTTTATTGCTTTAAATGCGTTTTTAGCGCATGATTGTACATTTGAGCTGAATGTGTCAAAATCTTAAAAATTAACAGGTGCCCAAGCAATTTCATGCTAGAATCATCATCCGGATGCCAAAATAAACTAAATACAGCAAAAGATTTGAGTGCACAACGTTTGGTTTAGATTTGACAGTCATAATCAGCAATTGTGTACATTTGAGCTGAATGTGTCAAAATCTTAAAAATTAACAGGTGCCCAAGCAATTTCATGCTAGAATCATCATCCGGATGCCAAAATAAACTAAATACAGCAAAAGATTTGAGTGCACAACGTTTGGTTTAGGTTTGACAGCCATATTCACCTTTTTATTGCTTTAAATGCGTTTTTAGCGCATGATTGTACATTTGAGCTGAATGTGTCAAAATCTTAAAAATTAACAGGTGCCCAAGCAATTTCATGCTAGAATCATCATCCGGATGCCAAAATAAACTAAATACAGCAAAAGATTTGAGTGCACAGCGTTTGGTTTAGATTTGACAGCCATAATCAGCAATTGTGTACATTTGAGCTGAATGTGTCAAAATCTTAAAAATTAACAGGTGCCCAAGCAATTTCATGCTAGAATCATCATCCGGATGCCAAAATAAACTAAATACAGCAAAAGATTTGAGTGCACAACGTTTGGTTTAGGTTTGACAGCCATAATCACCTTTTTATTGCTTTAAATGCGTTTTTAGCGCATGATTGTACATTTGAGCTGAATGTGTCAAAATCTTAAAAATTAACAGGTGCCCAAGCAATTTCATGCTAGAATCATCATCCGGATGCCAAAATAAACTAAATACAGCAAAAGATTTGAGTGCACAGCGTTTGGTTTAGATTTGACAGCCATAATCAGCAATTGTGTACATTTGAGCTGAATGTGTCAAAATCTTAAAAATTAACAGGTGCCCAAGCAATTTCATGCTAGAATCATCATCCGGATGCCAAAATAAACTAAATACAGCAAAAGATTTGAGTGCACAACGTTTGGTTTAGATTTGACAGCCATAATCAGCAATTGTGTACATTTGAGCTGAATGTGTCAAAATCTTAAAAATTAACAGGTGCCCAAGCAATTTCATGCTAGAATCATCATCCGGATGCCAAAATAAACTAAATACAGCAAAAGATTTGAGTGCACAACGTTTGGTTTAGGTTTGACAGCCATAATCACCTTTTTATTGCTTTAAATGCGTTTTTAGCGCATGATTGTACATTTGAGCTGAATGTGTCAAAATCTTAAAAATTAACAGGTGCCCAAGCAATTTCATGCTAGAATCATCATCCGGATGCCAAAATAAACTAAATACAGCAAAAGATTTGAGTGCACAACGTTTGGTTTAGATTTGACAGCCATAATCAGCAATTGTGTACATTTGAGCTGAATGTGTCAAAATCTTAAAAATTAACAGGTGCCCAAGCAATTTCATGCTAGAATCATCATCCGGATGCCAAAATAAACTAAATACAGCAAAAGATTTGAGTGCACAACGTTTGGTTTAGGTTTGACAGCCATAATCACCTTTTTATTGCTTTAAATGCGTTTTTAGCGCATGATTGTACATTTGAGCTGAATGTGTCAAAATCTTAAAAATTAACAGGTGCCCAAGCAATTTCATGCTAGAATCATCATCCGGATGCCAAAATAAACTAAATACAGCAAAAGATTTGAGTGCACAGCGTTTGGTTTAGATTTGACAGCCATAATCAGCAATTGTGTACATTTGAGCTGAATGTGTCAAAATCTTAAAAATTAACAGGTGCCCAAGCAATTTCATGCTAGAATCATCATCCGGATGCCAAAATAAACTAAATACAGCAAAAGATTTGAGTGCACAACGTTTGGTTTAGATTTGACAGCCATAATCAGCAATTGTGTACATTTGAGCTGAATGTGTCAAAATCTTAAAAATTAACAGGTGCCCAAGCAATTTCATGCTAGAATCATCATCCGGATGCCAAAATAAACTAAATACAGCAAAAGATTTGAGTGCACAACGTTTGGTTTAGGTTTGACAGCCATAATAACCTTTTTATTGCTTTAAATGCGTTTTTAGCGCATGATTGTACATTTGAGCTGAATGTGTCAAAATCTTAAAAATTAACAGGTGCCCAAGCAATTTCATGCTAGAATCATCATCCGGATGCCAAAATAAACTAAATACAGCAAAAGATTTGAGTGCACAGCGTTTGGTTTAGATTTGACAGCCATAATCAGCAATTGTGTACATTTGAGCTGAATGTGTCAAAATCTTAAAAATTAACAGGTGCCCAAGCAATTTCATGCTAGAATCATCATCCGGATGCCAAAATAAACTAAATACAGCAAAAGATTTGAGTGCACAACGTTTGGTTTAGATTTGACAGCCATAATCAGCAATTGTGTACATTTGAGCTGAATGTGTCAAAATCTTAAAAATTAACAGGTGCCCAAGCAATTTCATGCTAGAATCATCATCCGGATGCCAAAATAAACTAAATACAGCAAAAGATTTGAGTGCACAACGTTTGGTTTAGGTTTGACAGCCATAATCACCTTTTTATTGCTTTAAATGCGTTTTTAGCGCATGATTGTACATTTGAGCTGAATGTGTCAAAATCTTAAAAATTAACAGGTGCCCAAGCCATTTCATGCTAGAATCATCATCCGGATGCCAAAATAAACTAAATACAGCAAAAGATTTGAGTGCACAACGTTTGGTTTAGATTTGACAGCCATAATCAGCAATTGTGTACATTTGAGCTGAATGTGTCAAAATCTTAAAAATTAACAGGTGCCCAAGCAATTTCATGCTAGAATCATCATCCGGATGCCAAAATAAACTAAATACAGCAAAAGATTTGAGTGCACAACGTTTGGTTTAGGTTTGACAGCCATAATCACCTTTTTATTGCTTTAAATGCGTTTTTAGCGCATGATTGTACATTTGAGCTGAATGTGTCAAAATCTTAAAAATTAACAGGTGCCCAAGCAATTTCATGCTAGAATCATCATCCGGATGCCAAAATAAACTAAATACAGCAAAAGATTTGAGTGCACAGCGTTTGGTTTAGATTTGACAGCCATAATCAGCAATTGTGTACATTTGAGCTGAATGTGTCAAAATCTTAAAAATTAACAGGTGCCCAAGCAATTTCATGCTAGAATCATCATCCGGATGCCAAAATAAACTAAATACAGCAAAAGATTTGATTGCACAACGTTTGGTTTAGGTTTGACAGCCATAATCACCTTTTTATTGCTTTAAATGCGTTTTTAGCGCATGATTGTACATTTGAGCTGAATGTGTCAAAATCTTAAAAATTAACAGGTGCCCAAGCAATTTCATGCTAGAATCATCATCCGGTTGCCAAAATAAACTAAATACAGCAAAAGATTTGAGTGCACAACGTTTGGTTTAGATTTGACAGCCATAATCAGCAATTGTGTACATTTGAGCTGAATGTGTCAAAATCTTAAAAATTAACAGGTGCCCAAGCAAATTCATGCTAGAATCATCATCCGGATGCCAAAATAAACTAAATACAGCAAAAGATTTGAGTGCACAACGTTTGGTTTAGGTTTGACAGCCATAATAACCTTTTTATTGCTTTAAATGCGTTTTTAGCGCATGATTGTACATTTGAGCTGAATGTGTCAAAATCTTAAAAATTAACAGGTGCCCAAGCAATTTCATGCTAGAATCATCATCCGGATGCCAAAATAAACTAAATACAGCAAAAGATTTGAGTGCACAGCGTTTGGTTTAGATTTGACAGCCATAATCAGCAATTGTGTACATTTGAGCTGAATGTGTCAAAATCTTAAAAATTAACAGGTGCCCAAGCAATTTCATGCTAGAATCATCATCCGGATGCCAAAATAAACTAAATACAGCAAAAGATTTGAGTGCACAACGTTTGGTTTAGATTTGACAGCCATAATCAGCAATTGTGTACATTTGAGCTGAATGTGTCAAAATCTTAAAAATTAACAGGTGCCCAAGCAATTTCATGCTAGAATCATCATCCGGATGCCAAAATAAACTAAATACAGCAAAAGATTTGAGTGCACAACGTTTGGTTTAGGTTTGACAGCCATAATCACCTTTTTATTGCTTTAAATGCGTTTTTAGCGCATGATTGTACATTTGAGCTGAATGTGTCAAAATCTTAAAAATTAACAGGTGCCCAAGCCATTTCATGCTAGAATCATCATCCGGATGCCAAAATAAACTAAATACAGCAAAAGATTTGAGTGCACAACGTTTGGTTTAGATTTGACAGCCATAATCAGCAATTGTGTACATTTGAGCTGAATGTGTCAAAATCTTAAAAATTAACAGGTGCCCAAGCAATTTCATGCTAGAATCATCATCCGGATGCCAAAATAAACTAAATACAGCAAAAGATTTGAGTGCACAACGTTTGGTTTAGGTTTGACAGCCATAATCACCTTTTTATTGCTTTAAATGCGTTTTTAGCGCATGATTGTACATTTGAGCTGAATGTGTCAAAATCTTAAAAATTAACAGGTGCCCAAGCAATTTCATGCTAGAATCATCATCCGGATGCCAAAATAAACTAAATACAGCAAAAGATTTGAGTGCACAGCGTTTGGTTTAGATTTGACAGCCATAATCAGCAATTGTGTACATTTGAGCTGAATGTGTCAAAATCTTAAAAATTAACAGGTGCCCAAGCAATTTCATGCTAGAATCATCATCCGGATGCCAAAATAAACTAAATACAGCAAAAGATTTGATTGCACAACGTTTGGTTTAGGTTTGACAGCCATAATCACCTTTTTATTGCTTTAAATGCGTTTTTAGCGCATGATTGTACATTTGAGCTGAATGTGTCAAAATCTTAAAAATTAACAGGTGCCCAAGCAATTTCATGCTAGAATCATCATCCGGTTGCCAAAATAAACTAAATACAGCAAAAGATTTGAGTGCACAACGTTTGGTTTAGATTTGACAGCCATAATCAGCAATTGTGTACATTTGAGCTGAATGTGTCAAAATCTTAAAAATTAACAGGTGCCCAAGCAAATTCATGCTAGAATCATCATCCGGATGCCAAAATAAACTAAATACAGCAAAAGATTTGAGTGCACAACGTTTGGTTTAGGTTTGACAGCCATAATCACCTTTTTATTGCTTTAAATGCGTTTTTAGCGCATGATTGTACATTTGAACTGAATGTGTCAAAATCTTAAAAATTAACAGGTGCCCAAGCAATTTCATGCTAGAATCATCATCCGGATGCCAAAATAAACTAAATACAGCAAAAGATTTGAGTGCACAACGTTTGGTTTAGATTTGACAGCCATAATCAGCAATTGTGTACATTTGAGCTGAATGTG